>NC_089748.1:7560235-7645235 GCF_040412425.1 Macrobrachium rosenbergii
GGTAGAAAACCCTTACCTCGACCTACCTGAGGATGCTGTTTGCAAATTGATGGATACTGTCTCCTTTTACCTGTAGTGGCTTCTCAGCAAGTTATTATATAGCACCCAGGTATCAACAAGTTTATGACTCCTCTGAGAGATATAACTCCCCTTATTCCTGGGAGATCCTTGAGTCATGGATTTGAACTATCTTAGCTAACTTCTGAGCACTTAGGTTTCTGGCCAATTAGGATGTTGTCTGCAGGATTATTGAATCTCTCTCCAATGTGGACCTGCAGTGGCTTCTCAGCAAGTTATTGTAAACTCTCCCAACTGTCAGGACTGATAAGTATCACAAGCCTGAGTACTTCTGTAGTGTCGTCAAGAAATTATGAATGCAGGTGACTGAACTCTCTTTTTTCCATCTTCTTTCTGGAGCAGCTAGATACAGTACAGAGTAACTACTTGGAGCGCAATATTAGCATAAAGAGGGTGAGGGGGTGGTTAGAGCTAGATTTGAACCTATCACTTAGTACTAGCTAGCTATCTTAACTTGAATTCCCTTATGGGGGATTTCATGGTTCTGCAAACTTTACTTACTTAAGTAAGTTCTCTTTCTCAAACAGTATCACCCATACCCAGAGAGCTAAAACTCTTGTCATCCAGTACGCCACAGCGACTAGGAGGTTACAGGGGGTCATTATATCTCATGCTTGCATACATAGTTTAGACATAATAATTCTGTAGTTTCAACTCTTATCACTTGTCAGAGACAGCCTCCCACCTAAGGAGTAAAGTCTTTTATATAAAAATCGTGGATTAATATATCCTGAGAACAAATAAATGTTGATAGTAATTTGTCTTTTTCTTAAGTATACAAATCATAATCATAATCCCACCTCATTATCGTAATCCCATGTCAGCCACCCGTTGTGTCCTCGAGGCTGAAGGAAGAGTGCTTAGTGACATTGGGTGAGTAAGGGGTATCCCCCCCACTTACCCCTCATAACCACTGTTGACCGACCTTGTTACCAAGTTCAGTGATCATATCAGCTCACACTAGAAGATACTCTTTATAAAGGCTTTGGTTTGTATATGTAGTAAAAATAAAATGAAAATGTATTATTTTTTCATTAGATATGTATGTGCATGCATACACAACCTATGCTGCACATTAAGGAACTATACACTTTGTTTTTGCTCTCTCTCTCTCTCTCTCTCTCTCTCTCTCTCTCTCTCCTCTCTCTCTCTCTCTCTCTCTCTCTCTCTCTCTCTCTCTCTCTCTCTTTGTCAGAAGTCTTTCCTCCTTATAAAATGAGAGAGAGATGATCTCTTCTCTCTCTCTCTCTCTCTCTCTCTCTCTACTCTCTCTCTCTCTCTCTCTCTCTCTCTCTCTCTCTCTCCTCTCACACACACAGCAGAGAGGTGAGCAAATGCCAAATTCTCTATTGAAAAGAAGTTTCATAGAGAAAGATGGAGAGGAAGGCAAGCAAAAACACACAGTAAGTGTGTTGCTGTGTGTAGTTTTCTGTCTGTTTGTGTTTGCTGTTGAATGCACCTTCGTGTGTTATAAGTGTCTGTTGTATCAGCATTATGGATTAAAGCACTCTTCACTCTTCAGAGTTGGGTGGCGTGGGATAGTCAACTAAAATGTTAGGAATTATTTAATAATATAACTGTAAAAAAAAGGTATTGTTTATTGACAATGAATGATGAAATGGCAGTCCAGGCCACATGTAATGCATTTTAGAAGGATATCTCTTGCAGCCAGGTAATTCAAGTATAGGCAACTCTTTGTTACTAAGGTGGCAATAATGAGGGATTTTATTGTAATGATAGTAACAGTAGTAGTAATAGTAATTATGATATTTGAGTAAATATTACCATATTATAGAGTTTGACTAGGTACAATTACTGGTATAGGACCCAGTTGTATATTTTGAACATTTGTTGGGAAAAATGGGCCTTATATGCCATCAAATATAGTATTCTTTGTTGTAGTATTACAGAATATTTTTACTTAGATGTTATACTTTGAGCCATATAGTTTGAAATTTATGTAATCTTGTATATTTTACTGACTGAGTTGGAATTTTCAGAGGATCAAGTGGAGATCTATTTAAAAGTAATGCCAGTAGCGGTTGCTGATTCTGTCCCCACCAGCAGCAGTGCCTAACTCTTCCCAGCTCAAGCGCTTTCATCACATGAGTTTGTAACCTTGCAAAGTTAACAAGATATATTCAGTTCCTCTGGTGTTGGACATAGCCCCATTCCACATCTTCTATATCTGTTGGTATGTTAAATTTGTTTGTATAGGTTCAAACCCATTATTAACTTCTTATGCTTGATTTGTGCTCTTCATGAATTCTAGGCTGTCCATTCCCAAATCACAAGCAAATCATATTTTTGGGCTGACTAGTGGCACTGTGTGTGTGTATCTGTGGACCATGAGTTCTGGTGAATCTAACTGCACGGTATCTGCCTTGTTGCAGCATTTTTTTTTTGTAGAAACAGCTGGTTTCAGCTATGATTTTTATTCCTTTCCATAGTTGGCAAGAGTTGATATGCATTTTAGCATCAGTGTCTGTTTTGCTTTCATTGCTTTTAGATTTTGTGTCAGTGAAGTGTGTTTCATTGCCAAGAAATTAGTGCCTTGTCAGTACTCTGCTGCTACTATTTGGAAGCTCTCTTGTACTGGATTGGTTTTATGACCTCTGCAGATTGTGGAGCTTCTCTGGTCTTTATTCCTTAATCTCATTCCAGGCATCAGGAATATTATGTTTATAGTGACTGATTTAATGACTAGTATAGTATTTGTAATTTGTATATTTTAGGTTATATATTTATAGTTCATACCTTTGACAGGTTTCACTAGCACAACTACTTTTGGTTTTACTAATCCCAAATGCAAAGACAGTTTTTTTAAGTAAGTTTTTTGTTCATAGGTTCAACTAATGTAGCTTGGACATAGATATTAATTTCTTTGGATAAGTAATTGTATTTGTTTTCAAGAAGAGCTGTTAAAGGAAAGTAACTTTTGATTGTTTCTTGAAACTTTTATTTTATACTCTTGGAGTGTAAAATTACCATGTTTTCCTTAATTCATTAATTAATTTCTACCATTAACCCTTAAACGCCGACTGGATGTATCGTAAGTCGACTAAAATTGTCTGTCGGGTGACGAGTGGACGTACCGTACGTCGACTACAAAAAATTTCAACCTTCGGTCAACTTTGACTCGACCGAAATGGTCGAAAAACGCAATTGTAAGCTAAAACTCTTACATTCAATATTCAATCATTTACCTTTCATTTGCAACAAATTAGATCTCTAGCACAATATTTCGATTTATGGAGAATTTTCGAAAAAAACTTTTTCCTTACGTCCGCGCGGTAACTGCCGAAAATTTCATAAATTCTTTCGTCATTTTGTCATAATTTTTGCACCGTTTTATATTAGCCGTTACATAAAGTTTTATATATGAGAATGTGTGCAATTTCATGTAAAATACAACAAAAAACAACCCATGGTTGTAGCTTTTATCAGTTTTGAAATATTTTCATATAAATCACGATAAGTGCCAAAATTTCAACCTTCGGTCAACTTTGACTCGACTGAAATGGTCGAAAAACGCAATTGTAAGCTAAAACTCTTACATTCTAGTAATATTCAATCATGTACCTTCATTTTGCAACAAATTGGAAGTCTCTAGCACAATATTTCGATTTATGGTGAATTTTTGAAAAAACTTTTTCCTTAAGTCCGCGTGCGGTAACTTAGCCGAACATCTCGGAAATTCTTTCATCACTTTGTCATAATGTTTGCACCGTTTTATATTAGTTGTTACACAAAGTTTTATATATGAAAATGTGCGCAATTTCATGTAGAATACAACAAAAAATAACTAATAGTTTATGGCTTTTATCAGTTTGGAAATATTTTCATAAATCACGATGTGCCGAAATTTCAACCTTAGGTCAACTTTGACTCGACCAAAATGGTCGAAAAACGCAATTGTAAGCTAAAGCTCTTACATTCTAGTAATATTCAATCATTTACCTTCATTTTGCAACAGATTGGAAATCTCTAGCACAATATTTCGATTTATGGTGAATTTTTGAAAAAAACTTTTTCCTTATGTCCGCACGGTAACTCGGCCAAAAATCTCAGAAATTCTTTCGTCACTTTCTCGTAATGTTTGCACCGGTTTTTTAATAACCGTTACATAAAGTTTTATATATGAAAATGTGAGCAATTTCGTGTAGAATACAACAAAAAATAACTAATGGTTGTAGCTTTTATCAGTTTTGAAATGTTTTCATATAAATCCGCGATAAATAGAAAAATTCAACCTCCGGTCAAATTCAACTTCGACGAAATGGTCGGCTTCTGATATGGTGTACTTAGTCTAGTAATATTCAATAAATTACCTTCATTTTGCAACAAGCGAAGTCTAACAATATTTCGATTTATGGTGAATTTTATTTTCGTCCGCTCGTTACAAATTCATGCATCATTTTGTGATAATATTTTCTCTGTGTTGCTTTGATCATTTACAGTTTGTTATATACCAAAATCATTGCAATTTAGTGTACAATACAAAGAAAAAATATAACTCATTAGCTTTAACTGTTTTGCTCACAGCAGGATTTGTATACAATTATAGGCTATATGAAATTTTTTGTCACGCTCTCATATATTTCAATATTTATATATGATAATGATATTTTCATTTCTGATGGTTGCATACTAAACTTCAGGCAGTGACAAAAAAAGGAGCCAAAATGAACTCTTAATCTTAAAAACTAAAGCGTGCTGTGATTTTTTGAAAAAACGTTTTCCGTTTAAGCTGCTAACTCCATACTTGCCGCTATCACGGCAGACACTTTTGTAAATAAGAGGCTCAGCATTTAAGAGGTTAAAAGTACATAATTAATCTTTTTAACAGTGTACAAAACAGATTCTTATGTCTATTCTAGACTGTATGTCAGACATGATTCAGCATCAGATAAAACTTTGAAAAGTCTGGGATCCAACAACTGAGAGATAGGAAATTTCCCTTCGTTGCCCTAGCTTTTGACGCAGGAATTCAGCTTAAAGAGAGCTGCCCCTCTTTCCTCATCAGTGTGGTCAATGGTCAGGTCAGGAGGTAACCTGGTCAAGAAACCTGGGGTTTTGGAACAGGCAGGGTTTTAGATGCCTTTCAGGCATGTCTCACAAAGAAAAGTTAATTTACTATGACCTGTAGTTGAAGGCATCAGGGCAAAAGTGACTGTCAGCTAGTCAAGATGAGTCACATCTTTCAGACATTGCTGTCATGTGGAGACAAGGGTTTGCTGTAGAGGATGCTATGTTCATGTTCTGGGACTCCTGCACTTAAGATGGTTTGTCTTCTTAAGAACCGGAGACCATGTTTGTCTGTCTCCTTCTTGGGCTTTGCTTGAGGCTTTTGGCCCGGAGTGTCAGTCATAGTTTATCACATACCAATGCAGCATGTCCAGACTTGTGGGGCGATGCCACCTGTAGTTTTCTGTGGTGGTACAGGAGCTCCTCAGGAACTTTGTGCAGGAGATTCTTCAGCAACATCCTTGAATATGCAGACTTATTTATAATTTTTGGCTATAATTGCCCATCCTGTTGGGGAAATGCATCCTCACACCACACAGAGTTGTGGGTCCCTTGGACGCTAGATTCAACAGTTTGCTGGAATTGCAGGCACAGTCTTTTCTTGCTGCAAGGTTACCTCCAGAATTAGCTGGTATTTGCTCCATTATCCTCTTCAGTTCTTGTAGGAGGATGGTGAGATGTAGCAGTTTGTAGTATTGCTCTGTCTGATGTTCACATGCTTTCTTCCTTTACTTTCTTTGTGAGATCCTGGGGTCTTATATTTGGAAACCACACAGAAGCATCAATCTCCTTGACTTCCAAAAAAGTCACAGCATTCAAGGGAGACTAAACAAACATGGTACAGATGCTACCATTTGGAACCCTTGACACTGTAACGTTGATAACATACATAAGTTTCTGGTAATTGGGGTTTTATCTCTTCATTTAGTCTTCATTTGCTCTCTGCTGTTATTGATTCCCTGCACATAAGAGCTGTCAGGGATTGACAAACACTTCATTGGGAGTATGTGATTGTATGCTAGTTTTAGAAGTTTAATCATTATTTTATTTTTATTTTTCTGCATTAGTGAAATAGATACGGGCATTAGGTGTATAAAGCCTTAATTAATTTTGAGATGTTTTCCTGGCAAAATTCTTCGTTTAAGTATCTGTTCGTGTTATGATGTGAAGAAACTAACATACATAGAGGCAAATGGAAATGGGAGGGAGCAAAATGTAAAGCAAATGCAGGCAGGAGTGTTGAAAAGACTGTGGTGCAGTGGAGAGAGCTCTCTGATGGTTAGGCTATCAATTTTGGGTTGTAAGTCTGTTTTGTGGTTTTTCATAGTTTTAAGCTGGATTATAAAGAACAGTGTGAATAGATGGGTGGATTGCATAACTGCTTGTATTTGAATGGGTTAGGCTGAGAAAACTTTCAAGTGGTAGCAGAGTGTGGTTGGTTAAAATGGGCCGGATCGATGTTAACTTTGGGAGATGAAATGGAGAAGAGAGGCTGTCTGGTTAGCAGGATGCAGGGTGATTATAAAGGATGGAGAGGACAAGTCGAAGGTTGGCTTGTGGTGTGTGGAGAGTGAAATATCCAGGGATAGAGATAGAATGAGCTTGAAAGGAAAAGCTTTAGAAGTAACAGAAGGAATAGATAGAGATGGACAAGGATGATGAGGAGTTCAAAAGATAACCCTGTCCAAACTAGATGAAGTGTGTCTAAAAGATACATTAATGGAAAATTACAGTAAAATGAAAAACTATTTTAAAACAGAAAGAGAATCTAGTGAAAAGATGAGAGATTTTATAATTAGGTATGAAAAGGCAGAGTCAGAGTGTAGTAGAGCGATAGGGAAAAGCATGCTTGAAGGGGAAGCAAAAGGTTTTCATGTACTAGAACAAGCGAATCTCACAGAAAAGGAAAACAAATGGTATTAGTAGCTTCTGGTCAAGGAAAGTTGGAATATAAGACAGTGTCACAGATAATGAAAAGAATATGGAGGGATTAGAGAATAAAGATGGGGAATGGTTGGGATCAGAAGGCTATGCAATTTTCGAGAGGGGGGAGAGAAAACCAAAGATATCGGGGAAAAGTGAATCGAGATAAAGGTGGAAGAAACCCTATAAATAGAGAAGGGAAAGTAACACCGTGTGCAATATGCAAATTGGAATGGCATTGGGCTAGAGATTGTCCTCAGAATTTTCAAAATAAGAAGAAATCAGAAACCGGACAAAAGAAGAAAAAGTTATATAGGAGATTAGTAAAATGAGAGAGGAAAGAATCTTTGGGAGAGATTGATACAATTTTAGACACAGGATGTGTAAATCAACAGTTTCATGGGGGTGAGCTAGCATGCATTGTCGTGGAGTTTGAATCAGAAGAGTTGAAGAAAATGAATGATACTAAGAAAAGAGTCTAATAAAGTATTTAATTTCAGTGCGTCATCATATAAGTTGAAGGGGGTAATGGAAATACCAGTGATATTGAAAAACAAAAGTTTCATTTGAAGACAGAAATTTTGCAGGGTAATGTACCGTGGTTAATAGGTAAGAAAACCATGAGTAAGATGGATATGACTATAAATTTAAAAGAGGATTGTGTTAAAATAGATGTATTAAGGGACATGAAGGTAAAGTTAAGAGAAGACACTTAAGAATACCAATTTTGAGGAGGAAGAAGAATTGTTACTGGAGGGATGGAAGGCAAAGAGTCTAAGGGAAATTAAAGGTGCAATGATGAAGTTACATCTACAGTTGGTCACGGAAGTGGAGATAAAATATGGAAGCTAACTGAGGAAGCACAGTGGAGTGATGGTTTGAAAGAGAAAGAAAAAGAGGAAATAAAGTTACTAACAGACTTTGTGCAAGTTGTGAAATTGTGTAAAAGATACAAAGAAACCCAGCTAAATAGTAATTAGGATAAGTTGTAGCAATAGGTGTGGGAAGATAGAAGAAGAGAGAAAGTTCTTGATAATGGTAGATATGGCAACAAGGTATTGTCAGGCCTTTTGGATAAAGACAAGAAACCAGAAACTATTATAAAGACAATTTTTGACGGGTGGTTTGCTATATTTGGAGCACCTTCTAAAATGTTATCAGACAAAGGGGGGGAGAATTTCAAAATGAAGTATTGGCCACAGCATCTGAATCTCCTTAGAGCAGTGGAATGTGTGAAAAGACGGTAGACATAATCAAAGAAAACTTAAGGAAGATGGAAGATGACGAGGAAGTGGATTGGTCCACATATATCAGGAATGAGATAAGTAAGTCTTTTCGGTACTGTAATAAATAATGGTGGTTTCTCCCTTACCAATTAGTATTTGGAAAAAACCCTTCTTTGCCAAATTTAATGGGAGAAGAAAGTTCAAGTCCTGCAAGCAGAGAGAAAGGTATGGAAGAAAGCATAGTAAGGGATACACTGAATGCAATGCATGAGGCCAGAGAAGTATTCATCAAAAATGAGTCTTGTAATAAAATAAGAATTGCTTTAAACAAAAATGTCAGAATATAAATTTGAAGAGGCAGTGGTGGGAGATTAGGCATTCTATAAGAGAGAAAATGAAAATGAATGGAAGGACCTGTAGGTATTGGGAGTATTAGGTAAAACAGTAGTAGTTTAAACATGGGGATTCTCTAAAGTAAATGAAATATGTTACTAGGATTCAAAGACTATCACCAGAAAAAGAAAAGATATCTAAAATAGATAAAACACACACACTGTGAAGAATGACTCATGTGCATCAAAGGAAGGGAATATAGATAGGCCGGAAGGAAAGGAGTTGGTAATGGGCTGGAGAAGGAATGCAGATATAAAAGAGACTATAGAGATTTGGCAAAGGAAACAGTGGAAGATGAAGGGAAAAGTGAGGTAATAGAAGAGATACCCAAATTCAAAAAGGGAAATAGAGTTAGAGCTATAAACAAAAATACAGGACAAGTAGAAGAATGGACTATATTGAGTCTTGCAGGAAAAAGATCAAGCAAATCTTGGGCTGGTTCGTACAGTGTAGAAGACTCACAGTCAGGTGACAAGGGATGGGTTAACTTAGAGATTATCGTCATGTAGAAAAAATTGAAGATGAAGACGAGGTTTTGCTAGGATTTGAAAATAGAAGTGTAATAGAAGCAAAGAAAAAGAACTGCAAAGTTGGAGAGAAAACAAGGTATATGAGGAGGTAAATGACATTGGACAAAAAGCTATATGTACAAGATGGATAGTAACTGAAAAGGTAAAGGGGGGGGGGAGGATATGTAAAGCAAGATTGGTAGCTAGAGGTTTTGAAGTAGAAATGGCCAAATGGGAAAAAGATGCTCCTACATGCAATACGGAAATGTTTAAATTTTGTTTGACAGCAATAAAACTGAAAGATTGGAATTGTTATAAGTTAGATGTAAAGACTGCATATCTACAAGGTGATGAAATACAGCGAGAGGTATATTTAAAACCACCTAGTGAAGATGGTTGGAGTTGATTATGGAAGTTGAAGCAAACTGTTTATGGGCTCAAGGATGCCTCAAAGTCATTGTATTGTAAGGTGGTAAAAGTGGTGAAGGAGCTTAAAGGCGAGAGGAGTAGATTAGAACTTAATGTATTCTTTTGGAGGAAAGACAATAAATTGAATGGTATTTTATGTACACATGTAGATGATTTTTGCTATGGAGGAACTGAAGGATTTTTAAAGGAAACAGTTGGGAAATTGAAAGGGAAATTGCAAGGAGGAGAACAAGAAAGTAAAAGTTTTAAGTATATAGGAGTAATAGTAGAGCATAAGGAAAATGGAATTTGTCTTAATCAGTGGTAGTATATAAATTCTATAAGAGAACCAGAAGCTAGAAGATTTACAGGTAATAGAGTATTAGGACAAAAGGAGTTAACAGATTATAGATCAGTGGTAGGACAGTTGAATTGGGTATTGCTACATACCATGCCAGAAATATCATATGATGTTAGTGAATTAGGTAAACCTTGTAAAGAAGGAACAACTCAAGATATGAGAAAGCTGATTAAAATAGTGAGAAAAACTAAGAGCATAATGGGAGAAGTGATAATAAGTGAGTTAGAAGAAGAAAAGATTTATTGGGAAGCCTATGCAGATGCTTCATTTGGGAATATTGAAGATGATTACACTCAATTAGGTTATGTGATATCATTGACAGATGGTAAGAAGAGAAGTCCCATATGGTGGAAATCCAGAAGAGTAGCAAAGTCCACCGTTGAAGCAGAAGCTCTGAGTGTGGGGGAGGCCATAGAAGGATTGACATATTTCAAACATTTGTGGGAAGAGATAGTAGGAGGGAGAGAATTAGAAGCACTGGTTAAAACTGATAGTAAAACCCTAATGACTACAATAAAATCAAGTACTGGAGTAAGTAGTAAGAGATTAAAAATTGATATTGCAGCAATAAGAGAAACAATAGAATCTGGAGAAATAAGTGAGGTGAGATGGATAAAAGGAAATCATCAGATAGCTGATGTATTGTCCAAAGCTGGAGTTTCAGGAGAAAGTATTAGAAATTATGTAGAGGGTAAAGAATTGGGGAATAATGGAGATTAGAGGGGATTAGGGGATAAGAAGAGGCTGGAGGGGAGGGAGAAGGAGATAAGTGTGATTATATGTTAGTTTTATAAGTTAGTCATTATTTTATTTTTATTATCTGTGTTAGTAAAATATTATGGGCGTTACAAAAAGTATAAAAAGCACATGTTTAATTTTATAAGGTGTTTTTATAGCAAAGCATTCTTTATGCTCTTCTCTTTCCCTGCCTCAACAGAGTATGAATTCTTCTGGCTTGCTGACTGCAGGTTGTTCTGACTCTGCTTCTCCTTGTCATGAAGGTATTCTCTTCCGCAACAAGAGGCAGCGATCTTTGAGGACACCTCTTGGTTTCCTCTAGGCAGACTCCTGATGGCTCCATGATCCTTCACTTTCAGGCTTTCCCTCCTTGGATACAACCATTCCTGGAGAGAACTCTGCATTTTGGAGACTGGTCCTGTCTGGGGGTGGGTCTTCCTACACCAGGCAGCAATCTGTGGGCAATTCTGGTGCTCAGGAGAAGGATTTTGTCCTAATTCGGATCTCCGGTTTCGTAAGTTCCGAGTTGGCCTGACCATTAGGAACAAACCTTTACTTGGTTCTGCCTTTCTCTTTCAGAGATTTGCCAGATACTGCTTTAATCAAGGTTCGTACCAGGGCACTGCCTTGTCCTTTAGACAATGGCCAAGACTCTTTGATCTTCCTCATCTTGGCTCGACCTCAAGTTCAAGCCAGCACTCCTCGACTCCTAAGAAGTCCCAGGCTTAGGAAGAAAATCACGGAAACGTAGCCCTCGTCATATTTTCTGGGAAATTGTGCATAACTGTCTCTTTCCACCCTCTTTTCCACAAGGAAGGAGGGCAGAAGGGAAGAGAGGAAGAAGTATCGACCGGCCAGAAGTTCTACTGCAGATGCCTGAATGAAATGATACTTGTCAAGTCTCTGGACCTGACAGTGACACCGCTGAGACCTGGGAATGGATTCCTTCAGAAGTATCTATTTCCCTTGGGTCTCGGCACTTCTTTTCATCAAACTTCTGTCCTGCTTCCTCTCCTGTGCTCCCGATTTGAGAAATGCCAGTTCGGCTAGAGCTAATCGTCTTGATATCCTGTCATATTGCAGAAGCTTCCCCATGGTGGAGAATGAAGGAGGTCTGCTTCCAGTCCTCCATCCGTCTTTCCTCTTCAAAGTATGAGGAAAGAGTTAGGCTAATGCTTGATTGAAGGAACCTTCGATTATGCTAGCATATTCTCCTCACGTCGTGTGTTTACTCTCAGATTCACCGATCAAGGAATAGGCGCACACCTGTGAGACTTTGTCTTGAAGGTATGTGACCGAGACAATTAATACCTTCTCATCAACATCCTGAACTCAAGGCAGCCTTTTGGCTTTCCGAGAATTTCAGGATGAGGTTTGCGAACTCGGTCATTTTATTGAACAACAGCACCACAGTAGTGGCATACGTCAACAAACAAGAGGGAATTTTTTTTTCCTTCTGTATCATCTGTTGACATTTGCAGGTACTTGAGTGTTCTATAGCACACTTGATAGCTCGGTTAGCCAGATACATTGCCAGTGGGGATGTATTGATAGGGGAGCTCGGCCTCTGGTTTGAGTGGTTGGATTGGAGTGTGCTATTAACTCTTTTCTTCATGAAGATTCATGAAGAGACTGCTCGACTGAGAGATCCCTACTGTCTTTTTGTTTGCCTTCCGGAACAACAAAGTCGGTAGTTTTCTTGCTCCTCTGTGCCAGACCCAGGGCCGCTACGGTGAGGCATGCTGTCTTTATGGGAAACATCAATACCTACGTTTTTCCCTCCATATTTGTCTGTTTCGTTAGAGGTTCAACAAGCATTGCTCACCCCGAGTTACAGACAAATACTGGAAGACTTCACCTCCCGCCCGACCTGATAGCTCTGCTTCTAAGGCATTGAGAAGAGTTCTTGACCCAACCTCCTGTAGCAGCTACACAAGAAGTGGTTCTTCAGGCAGTACATCCCTGTGTTCAGGACTGGGAGACTTTCCAGCTTCCCTTGCAAGCATAGGTTTTCTCGCTGAGCAGCAACGGATATAGCTGGATATCTCTTGAAGTCCTCTACAACACTCTTCCAGGGACTGGGTCTGTCTTCGCTGGTTGGTGTCGTTGATGGAACTTCTCCTTGGATTGGAGTCGCTCATCAAGTCTGAACTTCCTCGTCTTCTCCGCCGAGGGTTGCTTCTCTCCGTTTCACTTATGAAGAATGTAGGCCCTTGTGACCTCGTCTTCTATCTGAAGTAGCCTTTTTCTTCTCAGTCAAGATTTAGCTACTGATGAGAAGCTTCTTCGGTCTTGGCGTCCCAGGGATCAGTGACTTGTTTAGGGTTCGTGTCCCATGCTCTGCACATGCCCTTACGAGAGTTGTTGGATAGAGATGTCCCCTCTTAGGGCCATCTCTCATCTCGCTCTGGCCTTGGCGTAGAAGATGGAAGAACAGGTGAAAGGGATCATACCTCGACTCTTCGGATGTTGTAGTGGGCTCCGAATCCTTCAGCATCTAATGTCAGGTTCGAGTCCTTCTGGTTCCCCTCCTCCTTTGACTTTGTATCAATGATCCAGATCAATCATTACTTTGTCCTATTAGGGAGCTGTGGTACTTTCCAAAAAGGCTTAACATTCCTATAATCTGGATGCTGTCGACATTTTCGCCAGTACTATCTCTACCAAGGAAGAAGTGCCTAAGGACACATCTTTTTCCTGGCTTCATGAAGCGATCGAAGGAGGTACTCGGCAGCCAGCGACGACGAAACCGGTACAATCCATCCAAGAGCTCACGAAGTCAATGGCCTGGTCCATCCCTCACATTCCGGAAGTTTCTGTCAGTCTGGAAGCAAAATGTGGTCTCATAGACCACACTCTAGTCTTCTACCTTCGGTCTTGCCTACAGGCCCCTGGAACCTATTTTCCTTGGTCCTGTGGTGGCTGCTCAACAAGTTGTGTTTTCTTACCTGGCTCCTTCAAGGGGACAAGTAGCATCCTGCCGAAGCTGTTGGTTCTGGAAGTGAGAAGGATCCCAAGAGTGACTGGCCTCTCCTCCTCCTCCTTCCTTGTCCTCCTACTTCTCCTTCATGGTGAGAATACTGTAGGACTTGAACTGATTGCTGGAGCTGGCGTCTTATGCATCAAGACTACACATTGAGCACCTGTTCTATTTTTCTTCTAGAATCATAGAAGCAATTCTGCTCCTTCCTGTAGCAAGGGGAGGAAGGTAATAGGGTTTTCCTTACTGCCTCTGACTCTTAAGTTTCTTCCCAGCCTATTTCATATGAGTTCATTTGATCTTGCATTTCCTACACCTGATCAATATGTCAGAGGCACGGTACTACTCCTCCTCGCTCTTTCGACCAGGAGGAGTAGCCCAGGTGTGCATAACTCCAGTCAGTTCAAGAGACTCACTCAGATTCCTCCCTCCAGCCAGTGAGTCTTCCTAATGTAAAGGACTGAAGGTTTGTAAATCATGTCGGAACAAATCACAATTTTTAAAAGTAAATTGTATTTTTCCTAACTTTACAAACCAGAGGTCCTTTACATTACATTTTTTATGCCTGCCTCATGCCATCCCTCAATCTGAACCTGGGCCAAAAGGTAAATTGGAATGTTTACATCCAGGCAGGCAGGTATACCTGCCTACCTGACATTAGTTGCTGCCTAACCATCATGTTCAAGAGTTTACCGTGTCCAGCTTCGCTGTAAGTAATTCCTAATGTAAAGGACCTCAGGTTTGTATAGTTAGGAAAAATACAATTTACTTTTAAAAATTGTGATTTTATCGAGGTAATAATTTTATAAATTATCATAAATTATGATCAAAATTCACGTAAATTCTGATACAAAATTGATGTTATAGGGGATTTATTGTTGTAGGTTAATCATACTTCTGGCAGTGCCAGAAGAAAAGGTGAAGCATCAAGTTAAAAATGAAAATAAACCCAGAAAACTGAAGGAAAAGGCGACATAAAAATGAAAATTTCATTTGTTTTTTTCTGTGTTTGTACGTCTGTCATGGGGTAGGGGTTTGATTTTGAGTTAAAGACCTTTCTGGGGTGACATAGAGGCCATGTGCAAAATTTTGTCTGAGTCAGTCAAGCAGTTTGGATTTCTATAGAAGCCAAACTAATATACAAACATTCACTTTTATATGTATATAGATATTCAGTAAACCCTCCATATTTGCAGGGGATGCATTCCAGACCCCCCCCCCCTCACGAATACTTAATATCCACAAATACTTAGAACCCCTCTCTAAAATGCTTATAACCTCCTATCTTGAAAGTTCAGATACCAAATGTATACTTAAAGTATCATCCTTTATCAAATATACCGTAAATTATTATTGTATTACTGTATTAATCTTTGAAATTATATATTAATATAATTTCAAAATGATCTTAAACATTAGTAGCCTAAAAAATATATAGTACATACATACTTCTAACCCCTCCAGCCAAAAAGAGAGCCAAAGAGAGAGAGAGAGAGAGAGAGAGAGAGAGAGAGAGAGAATGTTAATCCATTTCTCTTTAAGCAACTGACAACAAAAAAATTTATATGTTTTTGTTTTCCAAAGATGTATTACCTTTACTAAACATTTTTAAAACACTATTAACCCTTTAACGCCGAAGCCCTATTTACAAAACGTCTCCCCTATGCCGGCGTTCGGTGAGTTAGCGCCGAAGCGGAAAAAGTTTTTTCAAAAAATCACAGCACGCTTAGTTTTTAAGATTAAGAGTTCATTTTTACTAATTTTTTTTTTGTCATTGCCTGAAGTTTAGTATGCAACCATCAGAAATGAAAAAAATATCATTATCATATATAAATATTGGAATATATGACAGCAAAAAAAAAAACTCGTATATAATTGTATACAAATCGCGCTGTAAGCAAAACGGTTAAAGCTAATGAGTTAATTTTTTTTAGTTGTATTGTACACTAAATTGCAATGATTTTGGTATATAACAAATTTTAAAATGATCAAAGCAACACAGAGAAAATATTATCACAAAATGATGCATGAATTGTAACGCGGGGGGTAAAAATGTTTTTTTAAAAAATTCACCATAAATCGAAATATTGTGCTAGAGACTTCCCATTTGTTGAAAAATGAAGCTAATTGATTGAATATTACTAGACTGTAAGTGTTTTAGCTTACAATTGCAGTTTTCGACCATTTCGGTCAAGTTAAAGTTGACCGAAAGTCAAATTTTTTCTATTTATCGTGATTTATATGGAAATATTTCAAAACTGATAAAAGCTACAACCATGAGTTATTTTTTGTTGTATTGTACATGAAATTGTGCACATTTTCATATATAAAACTTTATGTAACGACTAATTTAAAGCGGTGCAAATATTACGACAACGAGACGAAAGAATTTCTGAGATGTTCGGCCGAGTTACCGCGCAAAACGTAAGGAAAATGTTTTTTTTTAAATTCACCATAAATCGAAATATTGTGCTAGAGACTTCCAATTTATTGCAAAATGAAGTTAAACGATTGAATATTACTAGAATGTAAGAGTTTTAGCTTACAATTGCGTTTTTACCATTTCGGTCGAGTTAAATTTGACCGTGAGGTTGAAATTTTGGCAGTTATCGTGATTTATGTGAAAATATTTCAAAACTGATAAAAGCTACAACCATGAGCTATTTTCTGTTGTATTCTACATGAAATTGCGCACATTTTCATATATAAAAGTTTATGTAACGACTAATGTAAAACGATGCAAACATTACGACAACATGACGAAAAGAATTTCTGAGATGTTCGGCCGAGTTACAGCGCAGCAGCGTAAGGAAAAAAAATTTTTTTTCAGAAAATTCACCATAAATCAAAATATTGTGCTAGAGACTTCCAGTTTGTTGCAAAATGAAGGTACCTGATTGAATATTACTAGAATGTAAGAGTTTTAGCTTATAATTGCGTTTTTTTACCATTTCGGTCGAGTTAAAGTTGACCGAAGGTTGAAATTTTGGCAGTTATCATGATTTATATGAAAATATTTCAAAACTGATAAAAGCTACAACCATGAGTTATTTTCTGTTGTATTGTACATGAAATTGCGCACATTTCCATATATAAAACTTTATGTAACGACTAATATAAAACAGTGCAAACATTACGACAACGTGATTTAAAGAATTTCTGCTGGCGCGGACGTAAGGAAAAAAGTTTTTTTTTCAAAAATTCACCATAAATCGAAATATTGTGCTAGAGACTTCCAATTGGTTGCAAAATGAAGGTGAATAATTGAATATTACTAGATTGTAAGAGTTTTACCTTAAAATTGTGTTTTTTGACCATTTCGGTCGAGTCAAAGTTGACCGAAGGTTGAAATTTTGGCAGTTATCGTGGTTTATATGAAAATATTTCCAAACTGACAAAAGCTACAACCATGGGTTGTAATTTGCTGTATTGTACATGAAATTGCGCACATTTTCATATATAAAACTTTATGTAACGGCTAATATAGAACAGTGCAAAAATTACGACAAAATAACGAAAGAATTTATGAAATTTTCGGCTGAGTTACCGCCCGTGCGTAAGAAAAAAGTTTTTTTTAAAAATTCACCATAAATCGAAATATTGTGCTAGAGACTTCCAATTTGTTGCAAAATGAAGGTACATGATTGAATATTACTAGAATGTAAGAGTTTTAGCTTACAATTGCATTTTTCGACCATTTCGGTCGAGTCAAAGTTGACCGAAGGTTGAAATTTTTTTGTAGTCGACGTGACGGTCGCCCACTGCACCCAACAGACAATTTTAGTCGACGTATGATACGTCCAATAGGCGTTTAAGGGTTAACCCTCTCACCCCCGCCGTATATGGCAATTTGGGAAGCCTTACCCCCAACTATTTTGGATTGCAAACGCATTTTGTAATATTTTTTTCAAATCGCCGTGGCGGACTTAATTTTCATCAGAAAGAGGTCAGGTTGGTCGCGTTCTTTTGAAAAATGACTGAATTTTATGATGCAGGCATAAAAAATAAAAAAAACCTGTGTAAATAGCCTTTATCATTTGGTGAACTTTGCCGATAGTTAAATTTTTTTTCTTTTATTTTATATATTGAGATATAGCACCAAGGCTACACAACACGAATTTCATATTTTACCATTGTATAGAGCAATTATTTAGCTACAAAACGGTATATGTAACTTTGTATTTAGATGGATTGAAACAGAAAAAAAAATGGGGTAAGTAAAATTATCGAAAGCAAAATTTTCTTTAGCGGGAGTAGTGCAAACCAGCGATCGCAAAAGTTTTTTTCAAATCCTCACCATCCGGTTATTTTTCGAGTAATTTGGGTGACTTTGCTGTCATTGGGAAGCTAAATGATTGTTAATGACTGGGTAAGCATCAAAAATGTCCTATGAGATGATTAAATGCCCTTGCACTGAGAGGGAAGATAAAAAAAGAAAAAAAGCGAATAAACGTAAAAATAATTGACTGTAGTAAGTAAGATGTTGCACAAACACATTTCAATATAATTTTGTTGTAAAGCTCAAGTCTTTAGCTTTACAATAGCATAAAAACTTCGGTAATTACGAGAAAATAAAGTGGAGAAAAAAATTGTCAAGCGCACGTATATGAAAAGTCAAGTTTAGCTGCTGGCTTGGCCAAAAACACGCAATGTAGAAATGTTTTTCAAATCCTTACCATACGGTTATTTTACGAGTAATTTGGGTGATTTTGCTGTCATTGTGAAGGCAAATGATTATAAATTACTGGGTGAGCATCAAAAATGGACTATGAGATGTCTAAATGCCCTTGCATTGAGAGGGGAGATAAAAAAAAAGAAAAAAAAAAGCAAACGTAAAATAATTGACTGTAGTACGTAAGATGTTGCACAAACACATCTGAATATAATTTTGTTGTAAAGCCCAAGTCTTTAGCTTTACAATAGTATAAAAACTTTGGTAATTACGAGAAAATAAAGTGGAGAAAAATATTGTCAAGTGTACGTATATGAAAAGTCAAGTTTAGCCGCAGGCGTGGCTGAAAACATGCTATGTAGAAATTTTTTTTCAAATCCTTACCACACGGTTATTTTTCGACTAATATGGGTGACTTTGCTGTCATTGTGAAGGTACATGATTGTAAATTACTGTGTGAGCATCAAAAATGGCCTATGAGATGTCTAAATGCCCTTGCATTGAGAGGGAAGATAAAAATAAAGAAAAAAAGCGAATAAACGTAAAATAATTGACCGTAGTAAGTAAGATGTTGCACAAACACATTTGAATATAATTTTGTTGTAAAGCTCAAGTCATTAGCTTTAAAATAGTATAAAAACTTTGGTAATTACGAGAAAATAAAGTGGAGAAAAATATTGTCAAGCGCACGTATATGAAAAGTCAAGTTTAGCCGCTGGCTTGGCCGAAAACACGCAATGTAGAAATTTTTTTCAAATATTTACCATACGGTTATTTTACGAGTAATTTGGGTGATATTGCTGTCATTGTGAAGGTAAATGATTATAAATTACTACGTGAGCATAAAAAATGGCCTGTGAGATGTCTAAATGCCCTTGCATTGAGAGGGAAGATAAAAAAAGAAGAAAAAGCAAATAAACATAAAATAATTGACTGTAGTAAGTAAGATGCTGCACAAACACATTTGAATATATTTTTGTTGTAAAGCCCAAATCTTTAGCTTTACAATCATATAAAACATTGGTAATTACAAGGAATCTATGAAAAAATGCTAAAAGTTTCAGCAAAAACCATCCACTACTTCAAAAACAAAGATTATGAACGTCGCAACCAATGCATAACTCGAATCAGCTGTGTTATATCCTCAGAGTACCCACGTTGTTAGGGAGGCATTATGCTTCTACCAGGGCACTGAGAGATCTCTGTGAGTGCTCATCGAACATGTAAGGGATCTATGAAAAAATGCTAAAAGTTTCAGGAAAAAATACCCTCAACTTTGAAAAAAAAGATCATGAAAGTCGAAACTAATGCATAACTCGGATCAGCTGTGTTATGACACGAGAGTAATCACGTTGATAGGGAGGCATTATGCTCCTACCAGGGCACATAGATACCCATATGATTGCTCAGCGAAAACATAAGGGATCTATGAAGCGGCCACACAGTGGTCACGCGTTCTTTTTAAATGTAATATCAAATAACGTGGTTGGGGGTTAAAGGGTGAGTTTTGCTACACGTACAGGTACGTGCTTTAGGGGCGAGAGGGTTAAGACACACACACACAAACAGTGTGCATATGTGTTAATGCCAATTGGTTAGAGAATCAAATTAGCAGTATCTTTTCCTGAGAGAGAAAGAGAAGGGCTGAATTAAGTATCTATTTATATATTTATTTCTCACATTCTACCTTTTAGAGAGAGAGAGAAAGGAAGAAAAAAAGAGAAATTGATTTGATCACCAGTGGCAACATCTACCCTTGGTCAGAAATGTCGAGTAATTTGACATATTTGACAGGTTCACCCTCCCCCCTGAGTTCCAAGGCTCAGGAAAAGATTGGGGTTGAAATTTTTTTTTTTAAAATTTTTCATAACTTACTATAGAAATGCATAAATGTTGTAATTACAGTATATTATTATTATATTATTATTTTGTTAAAGAGGATGGCAGCATCAGTAGAATTGATTTTATATATTGTCTTCTCAATTCGTCTTATTATTTTCTTCTCGTCAGGGCTGGTATTTGCTAATAACTGGCCGATGTTCATAGTCCTTAATTGGTTTCTTTTAATTATTAATTTTTATTGCATAAAAGAAATGGAAGTTAAAAGGGGCGTTTGATTACCATAGAGTTTCTAGAAATCAGGATTTGTTGTATTCTCATGCAGAATCTTCATTGTTGTTCTAAGGGCATAGCGGAATTCCAACGTTTCCAACCGTATCTGTGGTTCATCTTTAAGGAAGGGTGGGTTTATTCTGGTTGGAATGGGGTTGTCAGGCGGTATTTATAGTGTCCCGGGTGTCCCGTGTGGTGAGGGCTGAATTTTCATGGGCTGCTTCAGGGGATTAAGTCCCTGGGCCAAACCCTCTCCCAGAGGTCGATGAGGACGTTGGAGACTGGGAGGGTCACTGTCAGTAGATTGGGGCACCACCTATATGTTTGTGTGTGTGTGTGTGTATATATATATATATATATCAATATCAATATATATAGGCAGACATAAAGACTTGTTAAAAAATGGGGGAGGCAGACATAAAGACTTGTTAAAAGGGTCAATTTATTCCTGACGTTTCAGTAATGTCTTCATTACATTTTCGAGGGTTGTACAAAATAAATAGCATAAATTACAAAAAGGCTACAAATTTAAATTTAAAAAATTAAGATTGCACAATGGATTACAAATTAAAAAATTAAAAAATAGAAGGGACAGTTAAAAAGACAACATAAAAAACAAAACAAAATCTCTCTAAAAGAAAAAAAAATATTTATACAATATAAAAAGTAAGCAGATATGGACCAACCTATTCAGTGGCAATGTTAAAACTGAACAGAATACGAAAGACAGAGAGGTACAGTGTGCCGGCAGAGGTTTGGCTGTTTAACAAGGGGACGAGTCTTTTCATCATTAATGATTCCAAATGGCCAATTCATGGCTGCTAGAAGCTCAATAAAACAGAAAAATCCTTATTTTCAATTGAAGTTTTACACATTCTAGAATGATTTCTGATATTCGAAAACTCTGGGTTTGTAATTTTACTGCCTGTCCTATAGCTTACTCCACGATGAGAGTCTATCTGATTTCAGAATCCTCCTGGTGGATCCAATATAAGTTCCTAAATTACATTTAGGACACTGATAGCTATACACACACCCGGGAGGACATATAAGGGCATAAACGATCTTTGTACTTAAATAAAGACCCGATGGTGAGAGGATTGACAGGTATCAGGTGGACCTTAATGGCTCCAAACTTACTTTGGATTTGTTGTGAAAAGTTTTTTCTAAAATTATCAAATAAAAATGGAAATTTAGCATAAAAATTCAATTTAGGAACACTGTGAATAGTAGGCTTGAGGGAGAAGTACTTGTCTAGAAGCGTGCGAAGTATCTTAAAGACCAGTTCAGACAGGAAGTAGTTTTCCTTAAAATATTTACATAAAAAGACGATCTCATCTTGGAATAGACACCAATCAGAGGTTAGCGTTAGAGCCCTGTGGAGGAGAGTAAAAACAGAATTAATTTTAAATTTAAAAGAACAAAAACTATAAAAATTTGACCCCAAGCCCTTAAACATTCTTTTTCTAAACATCATGGTGTTAAAAATATTTTGTCTAAGAACTAGGACGTCTAAAAAAGAAAGCTGATTTTCGTTTTCTTTTTCTAGGGTAAACTTAACATTGTGGTGTTGTAAACTTGGAAACTCAAGGAAGGAATCAGCATCATAATTATGTCTAAAAAGGGCAAAGGTATCATCAGCATACCTTACATAAAAAAGGGGGTGGCAGGCTAAGGGACAGTCATCCAAGAAGTGCTCCTCCAGGGAGCCTACTATTTACAGTGTTCCTTAATTGAATTTTTATGCTAAATTTCCATTTTTATTTGATAATAATTTTAGAAAGAACTTTTCACAACAGATCCAAAGTAAGTTTGGAGCCATTAGGGTCCACCTGATACCTGTCAATCCTCTCACCATCGAGTCTTTATTTAAGTACAGTACAAAGATTGTTTATGCCCTTATATGTCCTCTGGGTGTGTGTATAGCTATACGTGTCCTAAATGTCATTTAGGAACTTATACTGGATCAACCAGGAGGCTTCTGAAAGTACGCATAGACTCTCATCGTGGAGTAAGCTATAGGACAGGCAGTAAAATTACAAACCCAGAGTTTTCGAATATCAGGAATCATTCTAGAATGTGTACAACTTCAATTGAAAATAAGGATTTTTCTGTTTTAGGGCGAGCTTCTAGCAGCCATGAATTGGCCATTTTGGAATCATTAATGATGAAACGACTCGTCCCCTTGTTAAACAGCCAAACCTCTGCCGGCACACTGTACCTCTCTGTCTTTTGTATTCTGTTGAGTTTTAACATTGCCACTGAATAGGTTGGTCCAGATCTGCTTACTTTTTATATTGTATAAATATTTTTTTTTTAAGAGAGATTTTGTTTTGTTTTTTATGTTGTCCTTTTTAGCTGTCCCTTCTATTTTTTAGTTTTTTAATTTGTAATCCATTGTGCAATCTTAATTTTTTAAATTTAAATTTATAGCCTTTTAGTAGTTTATGTTATTTATTTTGTACAGCCCTCGAAAATGTAATGAAGACATTACGAAACGTCGGGAATAAACTGACCTTTTTTAACAAGTCTTTATGTCCGCCTCCCCATTGATGTATATCTGGCTGTGGCCACTGCTGGTTGGATATATATATATATATATATATATATATATATATATATATGAATGTCTTTTCTGTAATACTATATGAAATAGAAGCCATAAAACACTTTAAATTAAATCATATATATATATATATATATATTATACACACACAAGAAGGAGGAGATTGACCACAAGAAACGCCACACCTTAACTTCGGAGGCCTGGCCACACCTTCATGTTTTTGTAATATACCATTGTAACTTTCCACCTGTCCATATTCTACCAGTGAACAGGGCACAGAAACAAGTGCCTTGATTAAATACATGGTTTCAACGTTTAAATAGTGTTTTATGGGCCTTCTTATTTTCATATATATATATATATATCACACACACACACACACACACACACACACACACACACACACACACACACACACACACAGTAAACCCCCATATTCAAGGGGATGCGTACCACACCTCCCTGCGAATAGCTAAAACCAGCGAAACTTGGAACCCTTCTAAAAACACTAAGAACTGCCTATTTTGATAGTTCAAACACACACAAAACAAACTAAAAATGCTTATACAGGTATTATCCTACTTACAATGGGGCTAGGTTCCAAAAAAAACATTGTTTGTTGGAAAAAACCTATGAAATACCAAACCATATCTCGAATACAGCCTAGCCTACACTAGGGTATTTGGTACCATGTACTGTATACATATATGGTAGCCTACCCTAAACTATAGTATATACTCTTTACATATACAGTATAGTAATTATTAGTATCAGCTAATTCTGGAGGTTCATGCAAAGTGACTTACGACAATTCAATGCAAAGAGAAATTGAATAACAAACAAGAATTAGCTTAGCTTACACTTTGGTATATTGTATACATACACTGTAGCATAGCCTACTTTATACTGTACTCTATATTCGCGTATCGTATTGTACAAACGTCAACATGATGAATATGCATCTTTTCTATCGATCTTGTAAAATGTTATGCCTTAATTCACTGTCTCCAATAATATTGTATATATTCTTATATTGCTTTTGTATTAAAAATTGCATTCATGGTGATCAGTATTTTGGTTTGGAAATGTTTATGCGGTGTTTATTTTGCTGAATTTAACTCGGTTCTGAGCCCTTTTCTTGCTTCTAGTTACCGTAAATGAATCTCTAGAGTCTAGATACTTTATTTATAAGGAGTAAAGTTATTTTTCGTTATCTGAAGTGTTTTTAAGTTGAAATATAACAAAAATATGTCTTGTGGAATTAATTTATAAATTATTTTCATTAATAGATGCCGATTGACGATGGCCGTTTGGGGGCGTTTGTTTTGTGTAAAAAAAATTCAAGATTCCGTTCGCTATTTTCACTTGATTTCATAGTAATACGAGCTTTATGTATTTATAGTTTATCTACGTAAAAATAACAGTAATGTGTTCTTTCATGCCCAGTAGTTTTGATTAAAATAATCTCTCTCTCATTTTAATTATGATTGAGTTTCATTCATGTTGCTGATGCACGATAATTTACAGTATAGTCATTAGCAGCTTGAACATTGTTTTCTCAGCTTCAGCTACAACTTGCAGCTTAAATTTAGCAGTAGATTTCCTTGCGATCTTTTATCCATACCGAATAAGGATATAATGTAAAAGTATGTCAGTTCTATTCTACTTAACTTCATTTGTGCCATAACCTACAGTAATTCTTTATTACCGTACGGTGGTTGAAATACAGGTAAACGGCTGTCTATTGTAACTTGGTCTCTCTCACTGCCTGATTACGCTGCTGCCTGCGCCCACGCGAAATTTAAAAATATTTTATAAATAATGTTATGGTATCGGTAGTAATTGCTTACCCCATTGCAAAATCGAATTATCATAAGGTGAATTATTGTAACTTGAGCAGTACCTGAGTATTTTAATAGTTTTATCACGAAAAGTGCATTTAGTCATGAAAATGAGATGAAAATACTGTAATTAGTGAATATTTCTCAGTGAAAATACCGCGAATGGGCAAATTTTCCGCGAATAATGGGTAGATACGAAAAGGGAAATCTGTGAATATTGAGTCAATCTTGAAAATGAGATGAAAATACAGTAATACAGGCAGTCCCCGGTTTTCGACGTGAAAAATACGACGAGGTTACGACGCTTTTCAAATATATTCATCAGAAATTATTTCCCGCTTCACGACGCATGTTCCGGGTTACGACGCTGGGTAATGCCGATCCGGGAAAAGAAATATGCCCAAAACGGCAGAATAATCATAATTTGAAGGGTTTTTTTATGTAAAACTCAACAATAATGCAGTTTACATCGTTTTCAATGCACCCAGAGCATTAAAAGTAAGGTTTTCTTATGATTTTTGACGATTTTCGACGATTTTCCGGGGATTTTCTGTAAACCGAGGATATATATATATATATATATATATATATATATATATATATATATATATATATATGTATATTCTTACAAACTGGGGGTCCCTGGAGGAAGGAAGGAGTTTACTTTAATTTTGATACTGCCAAATGGGCCAAGGGAGAACACCAGTCTGTAAACAAAATGCAGGGAGGAGGTTTTTTCCACTTGCCTTATTTATCCAATTAGATCAAATATTGTAAGGTTGCCGCCATGGGAAATGAGGGAGTAATTCATGTTACAATGAATTTATTTACACATAAAGCAATGAAATGATGCTGGGAATTGAAGGGCCAGCAAACAACAAAAGTAAGAATGATGCAAGAATCAAATTCACAAGGACGTCAATAGCATGTTGTTAACTGAACATTGTAATGAGGTGCGAATTAACCTGCTGAAGGGGCTTTCTTGCAGTGGGCCGCTAACTAGACTTTCTTGTATTTTCTATATAGCAGTATTCCAGGCGACTTAATTTACAAGGCTTGGTTGACTGAGGTGCGAAGCAGGATTCCTGGAATAAAGAGCCAGGCTTAGTAATCGCATGCACTAGAAGGTTATCACATGAAACCTATGCACTAGGGAGAATTTAATCACTTGAGTGCTTAATTTAAGTAGCCCTTATTTAACACTATGGAGGAAGTAGTGTACTTCTGGTTACTGAAATCTGATTGACACTGGGGAGCTTGAAGGAGAATGGAAAAGTTGAAAATTAGGAATTGGGGAGAAATTTACGAGAGAAAGAATTGTACTGGCAATAGACTGCTACTCAGACATACCTGGTGCTGTTGCATGAGCTCTTTGCAAGAGAAACTGGGTTGCTGGTGCTTTGTCAACCACCATACAAAGGAAAGACAGGAGAAGGTTTTGGTATATCCTCTCTTGGCGGGGTTTTGGGTGTGTCTCTCCTGTGTCTCACCTTGCGTCTTGCTTTGAAAAACATCTACAAGTTCGTTCGTTCGTGGGCAAGCAGGGCACATCTGAAAGCAAGTCTTAAGCCAGTAAAAGGGTCACAGGGAAAGAGGCCTTATAACTAAGTCCCTAAGACTCAAAGTAGTAGCTCCCCTCCGAAAGGCTTTCGCCATTTAGGCTTAAAGAACTTCCTAGTCTCTCTCCTACCCGAACGAAGGAAATGCATCGACTGATCACGTGATTGAAGGGGGTGAGGGGGAGAAAGCTAATGTGTGTCATTGTCCTACCTGAGTTCAAAATAGGGCGCTACCCTTCCTTTCTGCCAGTAAATCCTAGCCCACCAGTTAACTGAGAAGCTCTTTTATTTAAAAAATTTATATATTATCTGGCTGGCTAAGAGGGAAGAATGGAAATACTTGAAAGGTCCCCCCTTTGAAAAGGCATTCACACCCTTTCAGGTGTGAAGGTCTTGGCTAAGTAAGCTATTCATCCTGACTAGTCAGCTAGTGCCCCTACATGAATTGTGCATGGCACTGCAATAGCTAAATGGACCTACATAACTGCTAGGAGGGATACTTGGGTTGGCTAACTTACTTACTACAACAGGCCTAACCTATCTAAGGGTATAGACACTTCTGCTAACAGTCTCTAATGACAGGAGAACTCTACTCCTAGACAAATGCACATAGTAAATATTTAACCTAACCTACTATCCTAAGACTCTGGCACTGAACGAGTTGGCACTGACATATGGCACGCAATGAATTATGAGTTATGCAACGCTTTATGATTAGTACACGCAACAAAATTAAACATGAGTAACCTGAAGGGTATTAAACATGAGTAACCTGAAGGGTAAATCACGGTATACAATTAAGGAAGGTATCAGTTTGAGTCTGGAATGGTTTTGAAGCAGTTTAGTTGGAAAAAGGTTAGTTTGTTACAAATGCCTAAGGTGTTAGGAGTTAATCCGACTGGGGCAGAGATCACACTGGCTACCTTCTCTGGGCAGGTGCCAGGATCACTCTGAGATGGAAGCGGCACTGTGCCAACTGGGCACAAGTGCCAAGGAGAGCTCGTGGCTCTGATTTGTTAATTGGATCTCTTCTGCCCCTTCTTCTTCTTCTTCTTTGGGGGGTCTCCATGGTCTGGCTAGGCCATTCCTAGGAGGTGATGAGGGTACCAAATCTGGAGAAAGGCCAGGAGTGCCGTCAGGAGCAGGATCAGGGGCAGCCCCAGTAGCTACGGGCTGGTCTCCTACTTTGGCTGCTGTGACAACCGTCATGGGAGTAGAGCCAGCGTCTGCGTCCTGGCCGGACAGTTCCTGGTCGACCAGAAAAGAGGTAATGTCCAGGCCTGCCAGAGGGTCATCCTCAGCAGGTGGAAGAGAGTGGGAAGAAGAAACGTCAGGGGTCGGAGGCTCACAATGGGCGATGACCACATCTGTGAGGTTAGGTGGGTCTCCGTAGGAGGATCTGGCACTGGCACTAACTTGGGGCCAGGTATGTTGATATAAAGATTTGGCCGGGTTAGACGGAGCTTGGCACTGACCAGTGCTCACAAGTGGCACTGGCAGTGAATTGGATTCAGACGAGGCTGAAGAGGGACCCGGGGGTGCAAAACCCCTCGGTGTACCTGGGGTGATAGGCGACAGAGATTCCTGTCTTGGGGAGAGGGATGAGCCTCTTGGGTTATATCGTGGAAATGGTGGCCGCTGCGGCTAGCTTGCAGGGGCACTTTGACCATCTTTCAGGGTGCCTTCTTATGTTGCAGGTCCTGCAACGGTATTTGGTAGTATCCCATCATGGTGAGGGAGGAGTTTTTTGGTGGCCGTCCAGTTGTGAGATTTGCGGACTAGGCCTGGAATGGTTTAGATGCTGGTGGGTCCGGTTCGCTCTTGGGCGAACGAAAGGTTGGGCTGACAGTGGCACAGGTGTCACAGAGGCTGTGTCCCGCTCAGGAAGCTTTGGCATGGCCTAACTGGCGGAGGTAGTCAGGCAACAGAGTGGCGTGGGTGTGGGATATCCCCAGAGGATGTCTCTTCCTAGCAGGAATTCCACTCCTTGCCGAATATGGTTCACCACGCCAAGGCGGTGAGTTTAGGTGCTCCAAGGGGTGATCACCTAGAGTTCAACTACCCAGGCCACCGTCCACCTGGTTTGCTCGTCTACAGTGGCAGGTGTCAGTATGTGTTTAATTTAACATAAATTAATTTGTTTTGAATAAGCCACTTTGGCAGTAATTATTTTTTTTGGAACGTATCGACCCTGTTTCCTCCTCCCCGACATTTCTGACTTGTTGTATAGTTTTAATTACAATGAGCTTGTTTTATTTTCACGTGTGTTGTTGGCTTCTCATCTGGAGCTGTATTCGGCGCTGTCTTGCCAGGAATGAGTCAGTCGTTTCTGGACCTTTAACATTGTGAGGGCTTGACTTATTTTGGGATTACAAGACCTGCCTTTCTCCAGTTGCTGCTCCTGACCTCCTTTGAGAAATTGATTATTCTCCAGTCTGCGCCCTTGGTTCAGTTATTTTGCCAAGGGGAAATCTCTGCCAACTGGTAAGGTGTGATTACCTGTCGGACGGCCGTGTCCATTGATCGTCTTGCGACGTTAAATTGATTTACTCTTCAGTCTGCGCCCTTGGTTCAGTTATTTTGCCAAGGGACCTCTCTGCCAACTGGTAAGGTGTGATTACCTGTTGGGACGACCGTGTCCATTGATTGTCTTGCGACATTAAAGTGATTCATTCTTCAGTTCAAGAGCTCACTTAAGGGAAGCAATTTATTTTTCGTTAGTGATAAATATTTAGTGTGTAATAAGTTAGGTTATTCTGACTTTTCGACATTCTGTTTACTTTCAGGGCCCTCTTTTAAAGTGTAATTGTATAGTCTGTCTTAATTTGGTGTAAGTGTGTTTGTTATTCGATGTTTTCAGTGTGTGGTTGATTTTTGTGTTTATTTAATGTATTTTGTAAGAGGCTCAGTGGTCATTTCTTTCTAAAATTTTTTATTAAATATTAAGGTTTTATTCTCAGTTTTTCTTTATCCTCTTTGAACTCTGTTGCGACCATTCCACCTATTGTGGACTTGGTCGTTAGTGACTTTATTTGTATTTTAAGAGACTTGTGTATGTTTGATGGGCGTGGGCCCATAACACAGGTTACCGTCCACCTGGTTTGCTCGTCTATGGTGGCACTGGCTGGCATTTTGGCCCGATCAATCAGGCTAATATCTGAGCCAGTGTCCTCAGTAGTTGGTAGGTGCACTGGTGGGCTAAAGCCATCCAGAGGGGCCACGGAGACGGACTGAGTACAGACCTGCTCAGGATGAGACCTTTCGGGTGGCACAGCCAAGGAGGCTGTGGCACTGATCAGGTTGATGTGCCTGGGAGAGACCATATGTTTTGGGCAGCCAGGATACCTGGCAGAAGAGTGCCCTGGAGCCCCACAGTCTCGGCAGGGTCCCCTGGGATAGGATGATCTCCCGGCAGTGATGGTCTGCTGGGAAGGTGGTGCGGAAGTAGAAGGAGAGGAGGGGTGGCGGTTATTGGGAGGCTGTCGTTGGTTGTTGTCTGCCTTGTAGCGGCACTCAGCTTTGGCATGACCGTACCTCTTAAAGATGGTGCATGTAGGTTTGCTATGTGGTCCATTCCGTGGGCGCGTTGAACCTGAGAGGTATCCGGGTGGCACTATGTGGTGTTGAAAGTGCCATGGGAGACATTAAACATTTCCCAGACATCGGCCAAGCGGCAGGCTTCCCTGAGAGTGGGTGGCTGCTTATCACTGAGATACACAGCCAGAGGCCCAGGCCTACACTGGAAAAGATCCTCCAGCATGGTCCTGTTGAGTAAGTCCTCAAAAGTCGTGCATTTCAGGGATTCGACCCAGCGGGTCCCAGTCTGAGTTTCGTGACAGGCCCATTCTATCCAGTACCAGCCGGCTTCCTTGGCCAGACCACAGAACTGTCTTCTCCACTTCTCTGGTTATTTCATACGCCTTGGCTATTACCTCACTGACTGCGGCCATGTCTCCTCGTTGACTCTGCTCCAGCGAGCGGAGGGCTGCCTTTGTTTTACCTTCCAGGTGTTTGGTCAGCACTAAGGCCCTCTTGGCATCAGTGGTGTTGAAATTATCGAAGAGCGCCTCGACCTCTTCCAGCCATGCTTCCGGCTCTTCCTCAGTCCCCTTGGGGACTAGGGCATTAAGGCTTGATAATGGAGCATTTGAGGCAGCAGGTGTGGGGCTAAAGGCTTGTTGGGATGCTATGGCTTCTGCACTTTCCCTTCTGGCTCTCTCCAACTCGAGCTCCTTTTCTTTGAGGGCTAAATCTCTTTCCTTAAGGGCTAGTTCGTGCTGTCTTCTGCTTTCTTCTCCCAGCCGCCTCTGTTCGGCTTCTTCTCGCCTCTGCTCAGCTTCTTGCTATCGTTTCCTTTCTCCTCTTTCTTCGTCTTCTCATTCGCGCTGTCTCCTCCTTTCTTCTCTTTCCTCGTCTCGCTGTCTCTGTTCTTCTTCGTGCTGCCTTCGTTTGGCTAGCTGTTCTTTGATCCACTTGGTGAGTGTGGGTCCCGTGAGACCGGCCTCCTTCCCAAGATCCATGAAGGCTTTGTACTCCTCGGTTGCCATGTTGCTGGTGGGGAAGGGTGGCTAAGTGGGTCGACTGGGTGTTCCTGGAGGAAAGATCTGTGACGATGGGGGAAAGTGTCCTGTGAGTTGGTGGCACTTCAGTGGCGGTGGCACCCTTTTCAATAAGGTGGCACTGTGGTTGAGTGTGCTGTGCGAAGGTCACACTGAGGGAGTGTTCCTGAAGGAAGTCTGAGTCCTTATGGGCAGATACGCTAGTAGGTATGTATGGAAGTGCTCCTGAAGGTATAATATTCCTTATGGGCAGAAACACTTAGGAATTGGGAGTGATCCTGAAGGTGCTACGGTCCTTATGGGTGGACACACTGTTGGTGGCACTCTGTTTCTTGGGTACTTGTGCAGTGGCTTACGAGTGGTTATTTTGATTGGGTGGCACTGTGGTGCCGGTGCGCTCCATGGAACAATACAAAATGTCAGTGCATGAAACGGCACTGTAGGAAATGGCACACTGCCTGGAGACAGAAGGCAATCAAGGAGTAAGAGGGAAAGGAGAGACTCCAGCAGAAAGTAAGTGAGAAAGGAAAGGGAAAGAAGAAAGATAAATGCTTCATTAATTGGCTTGGTTGGCAAAACAAACGCACCCAAATGGCCATCGTCATCTATTAACAAAAAAAAAATAGCTAACTTAATTTCACAGTGAGACATGTTTAAGCTATATTTCGACTTGAAAACACTTCGTATAACAAAAAATAAGCTTGCCCCATATAAATAAAGTATCTAGGGATTCATTTACGTTAATCAGAAGCAAGAAAAGCGCTCTGAACTGAGATAAATAAAGTGGTCTTGGTTAAATAAGGCGAGATAAACACCGCTTAAATGATTTCTAAACCAAAACATTGATCGCTATGATCGCAATTTATAACACAAAAGCAATATATACAACCTCACTGGATACAGTGAATTAAGGCATAACGTTTTAAAAGATCCATGGAAAAGATGCATATTCGTTATGTTGATGTTTGTATAATACTATATTTGAATATAGAGTACAGTATAATGTAGGCTACGCTACCGTATATGTACAGTATATGATATACCATAGTGTAGGCTAAGCTAATTCTTGTTTTTTATTAAATTTCTCTATGTATTGAATTATCATAAGTCACTCTACATGAACCTAAAGAATTAGCTGATATTAATAATTACTATGCCATGTATGTATAGAGTATACTTTATAGTGTAGGCTAGGCTACCATATATGTGTATGCGGTACTCATTACCCTAGTGTAGGCTAGGCTATATTCGAGATACGTTTTTTCACAAACGATGGGTTTTTTGGAACCTAACCCCATCGTAAGTAGGATAATACCTGTATAAGCATTTTTAGTATTTTTGTGTCTGAACTATCAAATTAGGCAGTTCTAAGTGTTTTTAGAAGGGTTCTAAATATTCACAGATTTTAGCTATTTGTTGGGGGGGGTGGTACGCATCCCCCACGAATACGGAGGTTTACTGTACACATATATATACTCATACACACACACACACACACATATATATATATATATATATATATATATATATATATATATATATATATATATATATATATATATATATTCCCCTATACGATGGGGTTAGGTTCCAAAAAACCCATCGTTTGTTGAAAAAATCGTAACTAGAATATGGCCCTACACTAGGGTAATCAGTACCATCCATACATATATGGTAGCCTAGCCTACACTATATTTATACATATATGGTATAGTAATTATTAGTGTCAGCTAATTCTGCAGGTTCAGTGCAGACTGACATGATAAGCCAGTATAAGAAATATTGAATAACAAACAAGGGCTGGCCTGCACTTTCAGTATATCATATATAGCCTAGCCTACATTATACTGTATTCTATTTTCACATAACACGCCGTATTATACAAACATCAAAATAATGAATGTGCATCTTTTCCATGGATCTTTTAAAATGTTATGCTTTACTACACTGTATCCAATCGTAAATATTCTTATATTGCTTTTGCATTATAAATTCCGATCATAGCGATCAAATGTTTTGGTTTCGAAATCGATCACGCTGTCTTTATTTCGCCTGAGATTTAACTCGGTTCAGAGGGCATTTCTTGCCTCAAGTTAGCGTAAATGAATCTCTAGATACTTTATTTATAAGGGACATGTGTATTTTTCGTTATATAGTGTTTTTATGTCGAAATATAACTTAAATATGTCTCGTTGTGAAATATTTTAGCCATTTTTTCGTTAGTAGATGACGTTGGCGGCTGGCCCTTTGTTTTGTGTAAACAAAAAAATCAAGATTCCGTTCGCTATTTTCTCTTGATTTCATCATCATACCACGAGCTTTTCGATGTATCTTTTATCGGCGTAAAACAGCAGTAATATGTGTTCTTTCATGTCCAGTAGTTTTGATTAAAATACTCTCAATTTTATTTGCGGTCGAGTTTCATCCATGTTGCCAATGTCACGATAATTTATAGTCATTAGCAGCTTGAACATTCTTTTCTCAGCGTCAGCTATACTTGCAGCTTAATTTTACTGTAGCAGTATATTTCCTTGCGATCTTTTCTCCAAAGTGGATAAGGGGTAGTGTAAAAACATATCAGTACTTAACGTCATTTTTAATATAACTACGATAATTGTTTAACCGTCACGATGGTTGAAATACAAGCAAAACAGTTGTTATCCGATTTGTTATTAGCAAAACAACAGAGTCTCGTTGTTGTTTATGGCTAATACGCATTTTCGCAAGAGTATAAGGTTACTAACAATGCTTTTATTATTCTCTTACTTTTTAACTAGAAGATGGAATAAAGAGATGGAGAAAAAGAAGTTGGTCTTTCTTGCTGCCTGATTCTCACGGCAATTGTAGTGTGCTGTTGCTTGTGCCCCAAATTTAAAAATATTTTCCTTGTCGTACCGTATTAATTGCTAACTCCATCGCTTATCGTAAGACAATTATCGTCACCCACTACCTGTATTTAAAACGCACAAAAATTGCAAACGGGATCTATTTTAACTGAGCAAGTGAGGTTAGCTCATTGAATTAATGTACCTATTCAGCCTCTCGGGCCAACGTGTCGTACAAGCTCCTGGTTGTGTTGTTGCCTTGCGCCAGTCACCCGCGAAATTTAAAATTACGTATTTTTCAAAATATTGTCCGATATTAATTGCTAACCCCATCGAAAAGCAAATTATCGTGTCATCGTAACTGGCACTACCTGTATATATATATAGGCGCCCAGTGGAGCAAGGACGCAAGCCAATAGAAACATGAACCCAGTCTGTGCCTGTTTTCATTGGACGCTGAGACCAAGCGGGAGATAGTTGGAGAGAGACAGCAATGCTCACTCCCCCATACCTCCTGCTCTCACCACCCCAAGTTTAAAGGGACAATGGAGAAGCGCCCTTGTTCAAGCAAGTCTGTTGGCAGAAATTTCTACTTCCCATAAGGATGAAAAAGTACATGTGTTCAATGGCACAATAGACCATAATACTTCAAGCCTAAGGTCACATATGATGTACTGATGCATAGAGGGAAGCCTGGGGAAAAATGTTGTACTACTAACTCTATTTTGGCTGCGGTGGCGCTATATATCTGCTGGCGCCTCATATATATATATATATATATATATATATATATATATATATATATATATATATATATATATATATATATATATATTACAGGCAGTCCCGGTGTACGACAGGGTTCCGTTTTTACGCTGCATCATAAACCGAAAAATCGTCGAAAATAGTCAAGAATCCTACGAAAACCTTACGTTTAATGCTTTGGGTGTATTGAAAACGATGTAAACTGCGTTTTTATTGAGTTTTTCATCAAAAAACCTCCAAATTTTGGTTATTCTGCCATTTTGGAGCCATATATCTTCTGTCGGATTGACGTAACCCCGGAATATGCGTCGCAAACCGGGAAATAATTTTTGATGAATATATTCAAAAAGCGTCAGAACCTTGGAATGTTGTGTCCGATGTAAGCCGGGGACTGCCTGTATATTATATATATATATATATATATATATATATATATATATATATATATATATATATATATATATATATATATATATATATATATATATATATATATATATATATATATATATATATATATAGTATACAGATCGACCATCACTAATCCGCAATCAGTAGTCGGGAACAATCAGTAATCCGGCACAAATTTCGCCTATAGTAATTTCTGTTTCTGCACTAATTTTCAAATTTCCCGGGTCGCTGCGCTAACTTGCTCGCCAGCCGCTTCGATTTGGTGGCACAGTGTGCTGCCTCAACAAACTCGAGGTGTTTGTAAATACAGGCATGCTTTTGCTGTTCCATTTTTTACATTTATTATTGTCTTTTAGCCTACGCTATGGTATATCGTATAGGCTACATATACGGTGGCCTAGCCTACATTATACTAAACTCTATTCACATATACTAACAATATTATACAAACATCAACATAACAACTGTGCATCTTTTTCATGGATCTTTTAAAAAGTTATGCTTTACTACATTGTATCCAATTGTGTATATTCTCATATTGCTTTTTTATTATAAATTGCGATCAATGTTTTGTTTATGGAATCGATAACGCGTGTTTATTTCACGCATTTAACTCAGTTCAGAGAGCTTTTCTTGCTTCTAGTAAGCGTAAATGAATAGATACTTTTTTTATATTGGGACAAGGATATTTTTCGTTATACGAAATGTTTTTAAATCGAAATATAACTTAAATACGTTTCGTTGTGAAATTGATTTAGCTATTTTTTTTCGTTAATATGTGACGTTTGCGAGAATCGCGGCTGGCCGTTTTTTGGGCATGTTTGTTTTGTGTAAGAAAAAAATCAAGATTCCGTTCGCTATTTTCTCTTGAATTCATCATAATACGAGCTTTACATATTTATCTTTTATCGGCGTGAAAACAGCAGTAATTTGTATTCTTTCATGCCCAGTAGTTTTGATTAAAAATACATTCCCTCCAATTTTATATACGGTCAAGTTTCATCCATGTTGCTGATGCACGATAATCTATAGTCATTAGCAGCTTGAACATTGTTTCCTCAGCTTCAGCTACAAATTGCAGCATAAGTTACTGCAGCAGTATATTTCCTTGCCGATCTTTTCTCCAAAGCGAATGAGGTTATAGTGTAAAAAATATATTAGTCCTATTGCACTGTACTTAACGTCATTTGTAACATAACTATAGTAATTGTTTAACCTTATGATGGTTGAAATACAAGCATAACAGTTGTTATCCGGGACGATTATTAGCAAAACATCAGTTTCCCGTTCGGTTGTTTATAGCTGTATGCATTTGCGCAAGAGTATAACGTTACTAACAATACTTTTATCATTCTCTTTTACCTTTTTAATTAGCAGCTGGAATGAAGAGATGGAGGAAAAGAAGTTGGTCTTTCTCGCTGCCTGCGCGCAAAATCTAAAAATATTTCCTGAATATTTTTGTATCGGTATTAATTGCTAACCCCACCGTAAACTCTAAATATCGTAAGTCGAATTATCATAACTCGAGCACTACCTGTATTTGATAATTGTCTTTTCTTTATTAACCAACTTGTACTGATTTATGGGATATTTTAATTCTAGGATGAGGTGCTTAGCTACTGGGTTTCGTGTATTCTAGCCTAATAAGTGGTTAATCCGCAAAATGGCTAATCCGCACCCTCTAGGTCCCAATGATGCTGGATTAGTGATGGCCAACCTGTATATATATATATATATATATATATTTATATATATATATATATATATATATATATATATATATATATATATATATATATATATATATATATATATATATATATATATATATATATATATATATATATATATATATATATATTATCCCCGGTCCCGATTTTACGACGGGGGTTCTGTTCTTACTTAAATCCGAAAAATCGTCGTAAGCTGGAAAATCGTCGAAAATCGTCAAAAATCATAAGAAAACCTTACTTTTAATGCTCTGGGTGCATTTAAAACGACGTAAACTGCATTATTATTGAGTTTTTACATCAAAAAAACCTTCAAATTATGATTATTCTGCCGTTTTGGGGCCATATTTCTTCCGTCGGATCGGCGTGCGACGCCGTCAGTAACCCCCGAACATGCGTCGTAAGCCGGAAAATAATTTCTGATGAATATATTTGAAAAAGCGTTGTAACCTCGAACGTCAGAAGCGAACACGAAACCGGGACTGCCTGTATATATATATATATATATATATATATATATATATATATATATATATATATATATATATATATATATATATATATATATATATATATATATATATATATATATATATATATGTATATAATATAAATATATGTATATATACAGTCATACCCCTAACTTACGCGAGGGTAGGTTCTGGAGGCCCTCACCCAAGGTGAATTTTCGTGTAAGTTTGGCATGGTCTGTGAAAATGCCAACAAATGTTTGTTTCTAGAGTTTATATCCTAAACATGCTCCCAAAGTGTTAAGCTAACTTTTATAATTAAAGTTAGTGTAATTTTATTTAAAATTTAGCTTATTACCCTAAATATAATGTTTACAGTATACAGTCATACATTTTCTTTTTTACTAAGTAAAAGCTTTCATTGCGCCACTAGGTAAAATTCATGGTTCTGTACACAATGTTCGTAGAAGGTAGTACATTACAGGTAAAATTCAATCAACTTAAAATTATATACTGTACGGGTAATGGCGTACAGAGAACTATTAAGTTGTAAAAATATGTTTGAGCGCTAACTAAGAATGAGAGAGAGAGAGAGAGATACATATATGTACTGTAATACAGTAACTGTACTGCTTTTGTATTGTATTTATGCGCAAATATATAACTACAAATTTTCCATTCTGACTTTACACCTAAAAACACAAAAACTTATAAAATAGTACTTAAAAATTATACACACATTCTACAGGGGTATCATCTTTCAAAAGTGCAGTAACTAAGGGTATCACATCTTTTAAAAGTACGCCAACTGAACGTGCTGTAATTACATGCACAGACAGATTGCACCAGCACTTTTCTATGAGGTTAACAGAGTAATTTTCAAAGAATGACACTTATACAACTCTTAGTTACATCTCTGATATTACATTAACGAATTCATTTTATCAAATGAGCGCGACTGAACAACCTCATCTCAGGGTCATGTAAAGTCCTTGTGACAAAGACTTTGTGAATGGACATAATACTTGTATGATATTTATGTACAAAAATATAAATATAAATTTTCCATATTGATTTTACAGTTAAAAGCATGAAAACTTATAAATGTACTTCAAACATTAAACAAGCATTTTCTGCAGGGGTATCATCTTTGAAAAGTGCAGTAACTTTGCAAATGGGTATCACATCTTGTAAAGGTACACTAACTGAATGCGCTGAAATTACCTTTGCATCATATTTATGCATGTACAAAAATAAAAATAATACATTTTTCAAACAGGTTTTACACATGAAAGCATGAAATGCATTTTTCATACAAATTTTACACATAAAAGCATGAAATGCATTTTTCATACAGATTTTACACATGAAAGCATGAAATGCATTTTTCATTCAGATTTTACACACAAAAGCATGAAAACTTGTAAATTACTTCAAAAATTAAACATAACCACTTCTGCAGGGTTTCTAAGAATTTCGTGTCTGTGAAGAAATCGCATATGCCCATTAGTTAGGTTCCAGTGAAAAGTTCTGTGTGTGTGTGTAAATTCAAGAACTCGAATCATATAAGATTGAACCACCAGCCCGCTGGCCAACCTACCACCACAAGAAACATTCCTGGGCTCAGCATTACCAATTGAGCGCAATGCAAGCGATTATCTGAACTGCCAATCCTCTGCTCTTTCGCCCATCCAAAAACAGGGAGGTGGTGGCCAACAGAACAGGGCCGCCATGGCAGCAGAGGAACCGGTGGTTTCAAAACCAGTAGGTTTCTTTACGTCCGCGACACCGTTTCCAGCAGCATGATGCTTGTCGACACTGGGGCCGGTCAATCAGTGTTCCCGCCATCCAGAGAGGACCGCAAGCGCCAACTGGACCTGGCTGCCTTCCTGACGGCCACCAAACGGGTCCCCATCCTTCCTATGGCACCAGGCTCCTGTTGATCGCCATCCTCGGCCGGAGGTACACTTGGTACTTCATAAGTCACGGACGTGAGGACCCCACTCCCGGGCGCTGACTTCCTCGCCCACTTTGGTCTGGCAGTCGACATCGGTCGGAAGCGTCTGTTGGATACCAACTCCTGCCAGTCCCTTCCCCTGGCAATGAGCCCCAGAGCGCCCGCCATCTGCTCCGTTGCCCAGCACCAGTACGTCCAACTACTGAAGGAGTTCCCCAACGTCTTCAAGCCCGAACTGCGCCAGGTGCCTGGGGCCCCTGCAAAGCACGGAATCTACCACCACATTAAGACAAAGGGCCCCCCAACGCAAGCAAAGTTCCGGAGGCTTCCCCCTCGGCGCCTTCAGGAGGCCAAGGACGCTTTTGCCGAGATGGAGTGGATGGGCATATGCAGGAATATCTCCATCCCGTGGGTCTCATCTCACATGGTGCAGAAACCGACGGTCTGGAGACCCTGCTGTGACTACAGGCGGCTCAACTCGAACTCAACCCGATCACCCCTCCCAAACATGCAAGATCTCACGGCCTCCTTCACGGGGCCAAAATATCTACTGCAACCAGGTCTTTGAAGTCCTGCTTCCAGGTACCAGTTGCTCCCAGAGGACATCCCCAAACCGCCATCACGCCTGGTTCTACATTCGCCTTCTCCACCTTCGGCCTGAGGAACGCAGGGGCAACCTTCCAGAGACTGATGGACAGCATCCTGGGGACCTGAACTTCTCCATCTGTTACGATGACATTCTGATTTTTTCCAGATCCCACAAAGAGCAATTTCAAAGCACATCCAAAGGTCCTGCAGTGCCTTGCGAGAAGGGTCACCGTCAGGTTTGATAAATGCACCTTCGGCGTTGAAAAAGCTGATTTCGTGGGCCATGAGATATCCCCGGAGGGCATCCGTCCACTCACATCGAAGGTCGCAGCCGTTACCAGGTTCCCCACCCCTACCTCCATCAAGGTCATCAACTACTACAGGAGGTTCATCCCTGGGGTCGGTCACACCATGGTCCCCCGACGGAGATCCTGAAGGGCCACCCGAAGTCCTTAGTTTGGGGACCCGACCAGCAGCAGGCCTTCTCCCTGACGAAGGCCCTCCTCGCTAAGGCAACCGCCTTGGCCTACCAGGACCCCAACGCCCCCCTTCAGCTGACGACAGACACCAGCAATGTCGCCTGTGGGGCCTTCCTGGAGCAGGTTGTCGCCGGAGGCCCCCAGCCCATCGCCTTCTTCAGCAAGAAGTTCAGCCCCGCGGCCGCTACAGCACTTTCGACAGGGAGCCTTGCACAGTATATCGGGCGGTATGTCACTAAGTTCCTCCTGAGGTGTCACTTTCACAATTTGGACGGACCACCAGCTGCTGGTCCATGCCTTCACAAAGCAAGGGGACGCATGGTCTTCCAGGCAGCAGCGGCATCTCACGGCCATCGCAGAGTTCACCTTCACAATCAGATACCTCCCCAGCAGGAAGAACCCTGTAATGGACACCCTCTCCAGGATCAAGCTCAACGCCGTGGCAGCTCGAATCGACTATGATGACTCTCGCTCGAGCAGACCACCCACCCAGAGACTCCAGCTCACCGCGACCGCCATCATGTCGCCGGGCGGAAGGATGTGCCCCTTGCCCCTGGGTGGCCAACACTGCTATGCAACGTAAGCACCGGCCAACCTCACCCCCTGGTAACTGCCTCCTGCCGCCGTCTGGTGTTTGACGTCATCCACGGGTTGTCCCACCCCTCCGGCAGGTCAACAGCCAAGCTGTTGGCAGAGAAGTTCGTCTGACACAGTATGCGGAAGGATCATGATCGTTCGGCGTAGACAGTGCATCTGGCGCGACCACAAGGTGGGGTGGCACACCGGAGACAGTAGGCAAGTTTCCAGCTGGGGAGGTGGTTCGACACATCCATGTAGACGCAGGGCCTTCTTCCCCATCAGGCGAACAGATATCTCCTGACAACCGTCGACTGCTCCACCAGGTGGCCTGAAGCGATGCCCATGCATGAAGCCAACGCAAGTGCTTGCGCCAAGGCCCTCCTCTCCAGCTGGGTCAGCCAGTTCGGTGTCCCAGACCACATAACCACCGACAGGGGTCCTGCCTTCCTGTCCGAGCTGTGGTCCACCCTGGCATGCCTGCTGGGGACCTCTCACCACACCACCACTGCCTACAACCCCGTGGCCAACGGATTGGTGGAGCGGTTCCGGTCCCTGAAGGCATCCCTCATTGCTTGCGTCACCGCCGAGGATTGGTTCAGCTACCTTGGGTCCTCCTTGGGCTGAGAACCGCCCCCAGAGCCAACGGCGACCCGTCCGCAGCAGAAAGTCTATGGGGGAGCCCCTTTGTAGTCCCTGGGCGAACTTGTCACGGAGACCGCCACAACCCGACAGTCCAGAGGCTTCTCATTACTGTTGGGAAGTTTACCCTGCCAACAGCGGACGCATAATCGATAGGGACAACACCGCTTATGCCTCCCAGCCTGTCCTCCACCACCCAATGCCTTGTCAGAATGATGCCGCCCGCCGCTTCCTAAACTCAGGCCCAAGGGGCCCTTCCGCCTGCTGGGGCGGAACACCAAAGCATTCTGGCTGGCCTTGCACGGGAAGGACGATTGGGTGTCTGTTGACCGTCTCAAGTCTGCCCTGTTGAGGAAGTCGATGATCGAGTGTTCTCTGCAAGGACCGCTGCTCCCGCAGCCAGTCCAACCAAAAAGAAAGTCGCTTAATAACTCTCGGAAGCACCAAGGCAGCACAGAGCCAGCTGCTCCCGCCATTACCACACCCCAGCTGACTGCTGGAGCCATGCACTCCAGCGAAACAAGAGGCTCTAGTTAAATCAGACGCTACTCCACGCCTTGAGGGGGAGTATTGTGAAGCCCCCACTCAATGGGTTTTCTGTGGCGAACTATCCGTTTTCTATGGCAACTCTCCTACAAGCCTAGGTCAAGCCAAATGTCCACATTTTTATCTATGTAAATACGTAAGTCTGTTACTGATTTATTATGTCTGTTTACTTTTATGTGTCAAATATTATTGTGTCAACTTCTTGTAATCTGATCTTTTATGTTATTTGTGTTTGCCTGTCCACCATGTATTGAGACAATGACCCGGTCACCTTGTATCCTATTGTATTCCTTTATGATCGTTCAAGACGCCACTTTATAAGCGGCTCAAGCCTTAATAAACCATCAGTACATGTCCACCTGCTCATTATTTTGCACCTCTAATAAATCTACAGACCATTTTCAAGCAGGTCCAGCAAAGTTTGTAGCAATGTTATGGTGATTTCTTTTTTTTTGTAATGTTTCTTTATCACCTTCTGTTATGCTGTTGCTTTCTTATTTCTTTTATTCGTTGCCCATGTAAAGAAGTTTATTGTTTCCTTTATAGGCTTTATTGTTTCTGTTTTTTGTTATAATAGTATTTGAGTCCTGTGAGGCTTTAGGAAGACACAGCGGCAGCTTTCTTTACTCATTAACATACTAGTAAAAATAACACTACATATACAAGTTAATACATATACAAATTAAATAGTATGAATATGAATCGAAGTGGGAGCTCTGTTTTCTTTCTCTCTTCCCAGAACTGTGAGGCCCTGATCTTTTTCTGCTTCTCTCTGTTCTTCTCTTTCGTTCTCTTTTGTTCTCTACTTCTCTTCCTTCCTTCCTTGCCTCTTGAAGGCTTTTCAAAGGAAGTGCCCATCCCACAATAGGCGGGCAATAGCTTCTGTCCCGCCCTTATTAGATGTCTTACTTGGCTGAAACTTTATCTAATGACATCCTTTTGGGTGGATTAGTTGAATTAATCCCTCCTATGAAGGAGGGTACTTATGACGTCACAGGAAGTCTTGGTTTCTGGCTAGAGTGGACAGGTAAGCGCATAGGTGAGCCGAAACATTCCCTTTAATGATTTCAGCAGATTAAACTTGCGCCCGTGTTCTGGGCTTACACGAGAGCATAACACAGGAGTGTTGTTACTCCTCTAGCTTAGTTACTCTCTCTCTCTCTCTTTTCATTATTATTCATTTCTCTCTCTCTTTCTATATCACTGGTTCTCTTCTCATTTCTTTTTTTCTCTCTTATATTTATGGTGGTGTTCATTACAGTAGATGTTTGAATATATCAAAATAAGTGAAAGTTTTTTCCTTATAAAGACAAAGGTTACAAGATGTAACCACTATAAGTGTTCCACCGAAGATCTAGTCACTCCACAATCTGAAAAGTAAGACAGTTTAAAAATTAAAAGACACGACACAGAGAAGCTCCACAATCATCGATTTTCGTGGAGAAGAATGATTATTAGTGCATCAAACAGAAAGAGAATGTGAATTTTACGACTGAATCAGAAGATATGAGAGAGAGAGAGAGAGAGAGAGAGAGAGAGAGAGAGAGAGAGAGAGAGAGAGAGAGAGAGAGAGAGAGAGAGAGAGAGAGAGAGAGAGCAGTAAGGCAGCCAAGAAAATCGTACGCACTCACCGAAAGACTCCAGATTCGAAGATGGCAAAGATGCTTCTTGAATATCTCTCACATAAGTACACATACATAAAATTTAATGTATTTTACTAAAGCTGACATGACATGAATACTTCCATTTGACATTTTCAAAACAACAAAAGATTTGTACTTTGAGATTCATTAGGTAGCCTATTTAAATTCTTTGGCAACAAATTTTCCTGTTTTACTAATCAGTACTAATCAATTACTAGGAATTTTCCAATATTTGCACTTAATAACCTGTATATTTTATTTTATTTTATTTTATTTTATTTTATTTTATTTTATTGCATTTGTAAAGGAGATGTTTACATTTTCTGTTTTGTAATTTTTAAGTGATTGTTGCTGTTTACTTTAATGAAGGTGAATGTGTTTATGATTTTTTTTTTTTTTTTTTGATGATTTTTAAGACCTGGTTTGTCTTTAATTTTTTTTTTTTTTTATATATTACTGCCATAATTTAATCACAATTCAGTTATATTTGATGTCGTAAGAATTTACTCATTAATGAGTAATGCACTGAAGGAGATTGGCACGTAATAAGAAAAGTAAGAACTCCTGTCATACAGTAGTCAAACACAACAATTGGAAATGACTACTCCTACTCCTTCAGCTCCGTCAAACACAACCTCCACGGTTGCTCACAAATTACATGCGAGTGACCATATTATCAAATTTTGGGGAAGGAAAGGAGAACACGAGGCTTGTAATCTAGAAACTTGGATTGAGCAAGTAGAAACCCATTTGAATAACATGGCTGGAACAGACAGACAAATTAAATGAAGCCAAAGCTTATCTAGATTTGTCATCAGGAGATATAGGGTGTTTCATTCATTCTAGTGCCTATAGAAGAGTTAAGAATTGGGAAGAACTAAAGCTATATCTGAGGAGAATATATTCCACAGTAGGCGAAACAGATCCTGTTATCAGCCTCAAGAAATATAGTGGTCAAGGATGGAGAGTAGACAAAAGAAACTACCTCAGAATGAACCCCTATCATTAGAAGCCATTTCAAGGAATGGAGCATTTGGTTGCAGACACTCCATGGTCAACGATTTTAGGAGGTCAAAAGGTAATAACAATTGAAAAACTGTCATAATCTGTTTAGCTGGCTGTTGAGAAGCCTGCCCTCAAAGGTTCTTGGAAAAAGATGAATCTACTTGGGGCTTAGAAGACGATGTCACTGAAGCTGAAAATGAAGTGAGGAAAATTTTAGGTCGAAATCCTGAAGGGAATGATCTATACAGACCTTAAGTTACTGTAGGACAAGAGAGAGGGGAACCTAGTCATCAGAATAGGAGATCTAGGACACCAGCTAGAAATCAGAATAGGAATCCAGGTAACACATATCAAGGAAGACCTTCCACAGTTACCTGTTACAACTGCCAAAAGAGAGGGCATTACGCAAGTGAATGCTATGGAACAGCTTATTGTCCATACCGTAAGAAAACAGGACATATACCAGTGATTGTAAAAATAGACCTAGACATAGATCACAGTCACAAGGTAGGGGTAGAAATCGTAGTCAGACTCTACAGATAAGAAGGAATAGAGATCAGAATTATAACAGAGATCAGAACAACTACCAAGCTGCAAGCGTAGCATGCCAACCAGACCAAGAAATATCAGACGATTCGACAGTAAATTTTTGTATCACTGGTATCGTGGACATTCCTACCAAGTAGAAGAAAAGACTAGAGCATCAACCTTAAGCCAAACTAAGTGTATTAGCAAAGTTAATGTAAGAAATGAATATAGTTATAGACCTGTATTTCCTGCCCATATCGGTTTAGAAAAGTCTGTTGCCATATTCTCTGACACTGGTAGTCCTTAAGAATAGTAACACCTGTGCTGGTGTATCAGGCATATTTTTCTCATTTAAGATTAAAACCGGTATTTGTAAGACAGGAGATGGAAGTCTACACCAAGAAGGAAGTAAGAAGAATAATTTTGGTTAGCCACCAAATTCACAGGTCCGTACAGAGTGCAGGATATACAAAAGACAAAAGTGTAGGTGACTAAAATAAACAACCAAATACCTTCCACATATGTTGAATCATTAGAGGAAGAGGGATTTTGGATAAATAAAGACAAAGTCAAGAGAACTAAAGAAGTCAAGGAACCAGAATTGACTGAAGGATTTGAAGAAGGAAATTAGATGAAAACTAGCAACCCAAGAAATAGAAGAGTCACATTTAAGTAATTATAATAAGAACAAACCCATCATTTATCATATTATTCTGTGGCTTGATTTCTGTATTAAGTTAATTTTACCTTCATCGGTTGACTTAGGAATATTTTTTTTGGTGTATTGTTGCAATTCTTACTTTGATTAGTTGGTATTAGTAAAAATTCGGGTTGTCAGCTTAACTTTTGAATTTACCTTTTCGACTCTGAGGGGAATATTTAGGAAACAAGGGAATTTAAGTAAATTCTTAAAATGTAATGCAACCATTTCAAGGAGTTTATCAGTTATATCTAGTTTCACCAAGCATGACTAATATCTTTAAGTAGGAATTTCCAGATAAAAAATAAAGAAAATAAGCTAAGATAGACATTAAATAATTTCAAGAAAAGGAAATTCTTTTTACCATTAATTCAGATTTTCTTACAGTAACTAACACCTTATTCACTTGTTTAGAAAATTTTAATGAATGAAAACTTACTAATTACTGTTACAGTAAATATAGAAAAATTTACAAGTACTAATCTCTTACCGCTTTCTTTATTTGAGTTGTCAGTCATACCTTTAATGTTGAATAATGAACATGCAAAACTTATACAAGAAATATGCTTATAGTCACATCAAAGAAGTCAAAAGAAACATATAAAACACAAAATACACTTTTTGACACAATTACACAAGGATATTTCTCCAAGACATTTCAAGAAATACAAAAGGTAACCATCAAGTCTACATCCCCGCTTCGCACGGTTAACCAAGAAATACTATGACTTTCGTCGTCACCAGAAGAAAAGGAAAAAAAAAAAAAATTCATTGATCGAATCCCATAAATAGGGTAGGACACATTCACCTGAATAGAATAGACTGAGGACTGAGTGTCTTGTAATCCTGATAGCAAATTCTATTTTGTTTGCTACTTACATTTGAATATCTTATTACTATTTATTGAAAATGATTTTATTCAATTTAGTGCTTTAAGTTATCTTATAATTATGTGATTTCCTAAGAAGCATGTATTAGGAGTCCTTTGTAGAAACATTTTGCCTTAGTTTAGCGAGGTCAAGTCAGCTGGGTGAAGGCCGAGATTATAATGGGAATCGAGTCTTATAATTGAATAAAACTAAAGATTCAATATACTTGACAAGGACATACAGAAAATCAGTGATAAAAGACAGAGCAAAACATGAAAGGAGATGACTGAACTTGTAAAGTCACCATCGGCGCCAGGATAGTGTTTCGCGGCGCGATTAATTGTCTCCGCTGAGCTTGTTTTCTTGGGTGACTTCCCATTTCTTCAAGCTCAATTAGTCACGCCTAAAACGTGCCAGGTCACGCATTTTAATCATTTTACCATGCGATTTATACAAACAACACACATTGTATCACATGTGTTTCTTCATTCACAGGCATCAAGACTGTATCCATATTGTAGCTCTGTATGTTTTGTATTGTAATTTGTACTCGCTCACTGTATATTATTGTTTATTGTTTCGACTTCAGGTCAGTCAATTCCATTGTCTCTCGTTCGCGCCAGTCGTCACAATATAAGCTGCCTGATTCGTAATAAAGTAGCAGTAACTTTTACCTGCTCGTTTCTTTGACACTCCATAGTGGTGACCCCGGAGTATCCTCCGAGCCATTAGCGGACTCTCACACGGCGACTCTAGTCTTGGCTCCAGGATTTCTCAAACGCCTTTAGCGGCTCCAACACGGCGCTGTAACCAGGTTTGAGCGTATGACTCTCATCGGCGTACCCCACCAGCGCCACTAGCGGAATCCAACACGCGCACGAAAGCGCGCATCGACGCGAGTACCCCACTCCAGCAGGGGTCAAAGGAGCGGCATGGACGCGATATCCTCCTTCATGCAGTTAAACGCGACCCCGCGGACTCGGAGGTTTACCTACCTCCCATCACACCCGCCTCGCCTCGCATCGGTGTCTCCCGCAACTCCACACCAGCGCTCTAACACTGACGGCCGGTACCACACCGCGGGCCGCTCTCACCGTAGCTGCTGCCGTTTACGCAGGGGAACCCATCGATGTGGCTGCGCGAGGGTGGGAGAGCCACTTCAGAATCGCGGGACCTGACGGACGCAACTCTACAGGCCGACACAGTGCTTCAACGCTCGAGGACGTGTACAGAAAACTCATCTCGTGAGTACCCGAAACACACACTACATACAGCACCACAAAAAGTTCTCCTCGGCTTGCTCCTGCCCATCGCCGGAAAGGGTCAGCCTGCAGCTATCGACCTTGCTATAAACCCACCGCCACGACCTCAATTCAAGAGACGCTTGGGGTGGCATGGTTTGATCTCCTGTCACTACCAGGACTTGTGGTAACAAAGAAGCTGCAGGGAGATAAGTTTCACACGGAATCTACTCTTCGCCAATCCCTCCGGAGGTAACGCAACCAGATCGCTCACCCCTACACCATGCCTGTCGACCATAGAGACGGCGCAACACATCACAGACTCACAAGGCTTCACAGCGGGCAAACCGCCACTAACATCCGGGTCAGTCTGGCCCAGCCTGAAGAGGACGAGCAGCCCGTCACGCCATCGCCAACAGACGTCCACCAACCACAGCAGATGGAGGTCCACGGGGCTTCTGTCGCTACCAAGTGTGGTTCAGAAAGGACGTCAAACTGCCTGCCGCCTCAGCGCTTGACCGCCCGCTCAAAAACGTAGTGGCGGCTGGTGACAGGCCGCCGCGGCAGCCGAAGAACCCAGGCCAAAACAGTAGGTTTTACGTCACAATAATCGCTCTCCGCAGGATGATGCTGGTCATCAGGCTTTAAACCGGTCTTCCAGCATCCAGAGGACCGCAACCAGACACCAGACCGCCGCCCTGGACGGCCGCCAACGGAACCCCCATCCTTCCTACGGCAATTGTAAGGCTCCTGTCGATCTCCATCCTTGGCCAGAGTTACCCTGGACTTCTTCATCGTCGCAGACGTAGGGAACCCCACCTCTGGGGCCGATTTTCAAGACTGCCCGTTAGTCGACGGGGCGCAAGCGCCCGATACCGACTTCGCCGGTTCCTCCCGTTAACGGCGGACCCAGACCCACCATCGCCGTCATTTCCCACCAGTATGCACACCTACCGTCGGAGTTCCTGAGGTATGGCCGAGCTTCGCCAAGTCCCCGGGCCCCAGCTGCACGGCATATACCACCATATAGTGACTCCAAAGGCCCCGACATGCGGGTTCCGCAGGTTTCCCTCAGCGCCTTCACAGGATACTAAAGCACCGCTGAGATGGAACAGATGGGCATTCCAGGAAAGCTCTGTCCATGGGCCTCCCCCCTCCACATGGTGCAGAAACCGGACGGCTCCTGGAGACCCTGCGGCGACTACAGGCGGCTCAACATTGCAACAGAGCCCGACCACTACCCTCTACCCAACATGCAGGACCTCACGGCCTCCTTTCATGGGGCCAAAATATTCACTAAATTGGACCTTCTTAAATCTTATTTCCAGGTACTCCGTTACGCCAGAGGACATACCGCTAAAGACAGCGCCATCACGCCCTTCGGTCCTATGTGTTCCGCTCTTCTCCACCTCGCTGCTGAGGAACGCCGCCACCTTCCAGCGCTCATGGACAGCATCCTGGGGACCTAAAATTCTGCGCCTGCTACGCCGACGACATTCTCATATTTTCCAGGTCTCACAGCGAACACCAGAGAGGATCAGCAGTCCTTCCAGCGCCTCCAAGAGAACGGCCTCGTCGTCTGTTTCGGCCGCGTACCTTCTCGGCGTCCAGAAAGCAGAATTCCTAAGTCACGCAGGTGTCTCCGCCAAGCCGCCCGCCCTTACATCGAAAGTAGCAGCCGTAGCTGTTCCCCACACCCACTCCATCAAGGCCGTCCAGGAGTTCCTTGGGATGGTAAACTTCATGGCGTTCATCCCCGGGATCGCGCACACCACGGCCCCCTGACGGAAGTCCTAAAAGGCCAACCCCAAGTCCCTGTCTTGGGGACCCACAGCAGCAGGCCTTTTCCTTGACGTAAGGTCGCTCAATTAAAGGCAACCGCCTTGGCACACCAGATCCTAAGGCCTCTCTCCAGCTGACGCACAGACGCCAGTAACGCTTCGCGGTGTTGTTCTGGAGCAACCACGGCGGCGCCCCCAGCCCATCGCCGCCTCTCTTTCAGCAAGAAGTTTAGTCCCCAGAGACCCGCTACAGCACTCCGAATGACAGGGAACTCTGCGCGATAAAAATCGCTGCAGTTCGCACTTCAAGTTCCTCCTGAGGACGCTCTTCACAATCTTCACAGACCACCAGCCACTGGTTCACGCCTTCACGAAGCAGGGGGATGCATGGTCTCTCCAGACAGCAGCGCCACCTCTCAGCCATAGCCGATCTCATTCGTTCACAGGTACCCCGGCAAGAAAACTGCAGCAGACGCCTCTCCAGAGTTATTGAACGCAGTGCAGCTTGGTGTAGATTACCAGGACCTGCCAGAGAACAGGCCGCTGACCCAGAAACCCCAGCATACCGCACTGCCATCACATCCTCGCGAAGCGGACGGACCCTCGGCCCCCCAAAGGCCCCAGCCTGCTCTGTGACATCAGCACAGGTCAGCCACGCCCTTGCTCCAGCCTCACGCCGCCGCTTGTGGTATTTTCCGACATAATTCCGCGGGCCTCTCACACTTCTCCGCAGGACCACACGCCAAACTGCTTTTCAAAAAGTTCGTCTGGCACGGGGCAGCAAAGACGCCACGCCTGGCAAAACAGTGCCTGCAGTGCCAGACCAGTAAGGTGGGTCGTCACACGCAGTCGGGGTAGGCGAGTTCCCCACAGCCAGGTGCCGCTCGCCACATTCATTATCGACGTCGTTGGCCCTTCCCATCAGGCGGATCCAGATACCTCCTGACGGTGGTAGACCGTTCGGACGCAGGCGGCCCGGCCACACCCATGCAAGAAGCTACCGCCAGCGCCAAGGCGCCGAGGCCCTGCTCTCCAGTTGGGTTAGCCGCCGCATCCCGACCACATCACAACCGACAGCTCCCGCTTCTCTCCGAGTTGTGGTCTGCCCTGGCTCAACTGCTGGGGAACCACGCACCACACCACCACAGCGCACAACCCAGCGCCAACGGCCCAATGAACGGTTCCAGGTCCCTAGTCATCCCTCATGGCCCTGCACCGCCGAGACTGAAACATCAAATGCTGTGAGGGTCTCGGCTGAGGATCGCCTCAGAGCCGACGGCACCCCATCCGCAGCTGAACAAACCTATGGGGGAAACCCCTTTAGGAAGCTGGGAGAGCTCGTGACGGATGAACGCCACTCCCATCACTGCAGAGGCTCGCGACGTGGCTGCAAGTTCGCCTCTTTGCAGACGCCATACATCGGCCAGCAACCACCTTTCATGCCGCCACAGCTGTCATCCGCCACCCGCATATTCGCTAGAGTCGACGCCGCCCATCCACCACTTCAACTGCCCTGCTAGGGACCCTTCCGCGTTGGAACGAAACAGCAAGCATGCTCCAGCTGGTACTCCCAGGCAAGGATCACTGGTTTCGATAGGACCGTTAAAGCCCGCTTTCTCGTCGGAGAGTCCCGGCAGCGCACGCAGCACCCTTCCGCCAACCGCACTCCAGCACGCCTCACCCCAGGTATGCCAAGTCGCCCCAGGAAGGGGACCGCCTAACCAGCAGCCTCACAGGCGGAGGCCCCTCCGTTATCTTCAAGGAGCCGCGGGCACCCTTCAACGCCCCAGCAGATACAGGGATTAGCCAGACGCTGCCCCTCGCCTTGGGAAGTGACAAAGTCACCACATCGGCGCCAGGATAGTGTTTCGCGGCGCGATTAATTGTCTCCGCTGAGCTTGTTTTCTTTGGTGACTTCATTTTCTTCAAGCTCAATTAGTCGTTTCCAAAATGCACAGGTCAATGCATTTTAACTTTCTTTACTTATGCGTATTTATACAAATGTCACACATTGTGTGGTCACATGCTTGTTCCGACACAATATACAAAACCTCGGTCCTTTACATTAGGAGATACTTTCAGGCTTAGGCTGAAACGCCGCTAAACTCTTTGAACAAGGTGGTTAGGCAGTAACTACTTCCAGGTAGCGGACACCGCTGCCCGGATGTAAACATGCCAGTTTGTGCGGTCGCCAGTCACATGACGTATTTTTTGTTCTTCTGCTGACTGTCGCAAGCTCTACGGCGATCTTTCTGCATTTTTGTTATGGTTTAAACATATTATAACAACCACTGATTATGGATAACTTTGTAGCTAAGATTGCTTGCAGATTTTAACTGCGCGCTGGAAAAAAAGCTGGTGGTACTGCGCCCTGCTATTGAATTGAGGCTTGGTACTGACGGCTTGACGCGCCACTTCCCCTACATCCATCGGGACGAAGATTAGTCCCTTCTGGGCTTCCGGCCTCCGTGGTGTTGTGTAAGGCATCACTAATTTCTTCCTTCTTTTGCTGAGGTTTCGTCGCTGGGCGCTAGAGATTTGCGGTTGAGTGGGAGGTTACGGCGTCGCCGTATAAGTTCCGCTTCCACGTGCGCCCTTGGGCCTCCTCTGTCCTTTTTTCTCTCTTCCCGTAGGTTCTTCCTTCTCTCTCTCTTCGCCTCTCTTCGCCGCCTTCTCTCGCCGGGTGAAGACACGGGGAGGAGGGAAATGCAGCAACCTCGCTTCAGAGTAACTCTAACGCCACAGAGGGTTGTTCTCTGTAGCGGAGGAGCCTCTACTATTCATATTTGTTTTTTCTTTCAGGTTGACAGTGAGCATTGCAGAGACAGCAGTAGTTGGTTGATATCATATATCAAGAATATCTTGCATGAAGCAGTTCCGACTTCATTCAGTGTTGCTTCAGGATCGACCACAATACCTGATTAGATGACATATTACCACGTCGGGACGCTTCTGACTTCGTTCCCGCTGATGTAGTTCGATCGTCATTGCTGGTTTTCATGTATGCTGTTGCAATGCTTCCGCGATTCGTGGTCTATCTGCTCCTGCTGTTCCCACTTGCTCTGTGTCAACTCTACGACAGTCTCGCTGCTCTCCTGGTCTCCCCGTCAGCGAGCCGCCCGATCGCCTGTCGATGCTGGTGACTTTCAATGACACTTGTTCGTTGCATTGTAGCCCTGCCTTCCGAACAGCTAACGTAGCTCCCGCATCGAATGTCCTGATCGTGCCCGCTTCTTCTCATTGTGGTTGTGCCCGGCCACTCGTTGTGTTCCACCTGCCGCCATCCTGTAGAAGACGGGCGTGAAGGGAAGGAATGCCTGTGGAAGTGACGTTCCTCGGCCGCTGCATAGCTCCTGCTCTCGAACCTTGCCGTAGCTCCTGCATCGGGCTGTCCTGATCATTCTGCTGCTTCTGGCGGTCGTGCCCGGGTCCGCTTCCGTGTGTTCCTGCCAGCTGCCCCAGAGGTTACGATGTCCGCCATCCTGTAGAAGATGTCGGCGTGAAGATTTAGGAAGTGGTCCTGTTGAGGTGATGTTCCTGGCCGTTGCAGTAGCTCCTGCCCTCCGAACTGCCGCTGCAGCTCCCTGCATCGGCTGTCCTGATCATGCTTCTCCCAAGGCCCGTTGTGTTCCTGCCGACTACCCTGGAGGTTACGATGTTTCGTGTCGACCATCCTGTGAAGATGTGAGAGGGGAGATGAAGGGGAAGCTGTCCTGTGGAAGTAGCCGCCGTCTTCTTCATCTTATCTTCGATTTCGTCTTCTCTGCCGCGCTCTTCCTTCCTCTCCCGAGGTCCTGGAGTCCCGAGAATCGGACAGACCTTCATCGCCGAAGGAAGGATGCCGTTTCTTCCCCTGATGCCCTTGGATATTTAGGACCGCTCTCTTCCGAGGCAGGGTCTCTCGCTATTCTTCCCGACCTTCGGGTTAGGGAACCTGACCGCATACCCGCGGGTTTGCTCGAGCCGCTGGCGCCGCAGACCTCAGTTTGCTGCTCCTGTTCCCGAGTCTTAGAGGTTCCGCCTTCAAGATGGGGTTGCGCCGGGCGCTCGGTTCACAGCCGCTTCGAGTGCTCGAGATTCTATGGAATATCGAGTATCCCGATCTGGTCTGGAGAGATTTTTCTGGGCCCAGTTCGGGAGCAGTGCGAGAGAAAGGGCCGAGGCACCCAGGTGTCTCGGTTCCTCTTCCTGCCAGCACCGCAAGCGCTCCCCGAGTGTTTGCCAGTGCTCGGTCGGGTTCCCAGCCTGCTGTCTCGAACCCTCGGTTCGAACACCAGAAGAAGCAAGGAAGAGATTCACTTTGGGGAGTCCCAAGGGACTTCCAAGGGACTGACTCTCTTCCGGGAAGACGTTGACCGATTCGCATTTTCCTGTGGGATCTTGTGTTTCAAATAGCGAGAGTTATCGGCCTCTCGAGCACCCTCGTTGCCAGTCTTGGAAGTCTGCATCTAAGACTGGTTCTGTGCTTGGCTCTTTTGCTATTAGGTAACAAAGCAGCCGCTTCCCGATTTTCGGAAGTCTCGGTAGCTCGAATTTATGAATCATGAGCGCTCTCCTTACGAGGCATAGGACGAGAGAAAGTGCCGAGACACCCAGGTGTCTGGTTGCCGAGACACCCAGGTGTCTGGTTGCCGGGACGCCCAGGTAGACACCCAGGTGTCTGGTTGCCGAGACACCCAGGTGTCTGGTTGCCGGGACGCCCAGGTAGACACCCAGGTGTCCGGCTGCCGGACGCCTCTTGTGTCTGGTTGCCAGACACCCAGGTGTCTGGCTGTCGAGACACCCAGGTGTCTGGTCGCCGACACCCAGGTGTCGGTGTACCGCGACGCCAGGTGTCCTGATTCTGCCCGGCCAGCTGCTTCGTTGCTCGGGGCTTGTTTCGTGTTCGAACCTTAGGGTTCGAGCATGCAAGATAGCAGACACAGAATTCCCCTATGAGCCTTCTTCTCGAGGGGCCTTGGCCTCGGTTTCGGCCTCGAAGGAGTTTAGAGTTCGGGAAACTAGCAATTGTTCACAGCAGACGAGTCTGGCCTGCCCAGTTATGAGTCTGGCTCTGCTCGCTCGCACTTGGCTTGCCAGACTGGCTCGGTTCACTCGACATGGCTTGCCAGACTGGCTCGGCTCGATTCTGGACTCGCTTGCCAGACTGGCTTGTCTCGTTTCGGCTCGCCCCATCTCGCCTGCCTCCCAGTCTGCCGCATACCGACCAGCTGGATCGCGTTCTCGTGATCGGCTCGGCTCGGCTCGGCCCTACTCGGTTTTTTCCGATTCGGGTTCTCGCCGCATGCTCGAGTTAATTTTGCTCTCCCAGGAGCACTTCACACGGCATAGGTGCTCTTCTTCCCGCGTGGCAGTAACTCCTTCGGTTGATTATTGCTCACGGTCCGCCTCTCCTGCTTATCATTCTCTGGCAGGACAGGTAGGGCTACTCTTTCTCCTCACCTGCTCTCTTCTCCTTTCGGTTGTTCCAAGAGGAGAGAGACGGACAGAGAGAGCTCCTAATTTAAATTTTCTTTCGAGTCGGGCTGCTCATGGTTTGGGTATCGGGTCCCCGATTCTCTCAGATATAAATCCAGGTAGCTGAGAAGGGCTCTCATGGATCTGTCAAGGTCTCCTCCAAGGGGAGAAGCGGTTTCACGTGATCGAACAGCTTGTGGTCTTCCTTCAAGCACGACGCCTCGCAGCCCGGGAACTTCGGCGCTGATTCGTCGGCGCAAGGATCCCTGGGGACAGGACCGCTGCCCCCAATGAATAACTCCTTCATCACTTGCAACCCTTGCAGTTTCCGAGGGGGCCGAATGTCAGGGGACCGGCCGCAGCCCTGTCTTCCGGGAGAAACGTTCTCGACCTGATGGATTCTTTTCTTCTCTGATGGAGTTAATTCAGGCTTGAAACACCAAACTTCCACCCCTGCCTCGGCAGAATATGAATTCTTTCTTGGTTCGGAGGGTCTTGGTTGACCACAGTTTTGGGCAATTTGAGCAGAAGAAGGACTTTGTCCCACCTGGACTTCCAGTTTCAGAAGTCCCGAAGCTGGCTCGACCCTTTGGGAACTTAACCTTACTTGGTTCTGCCTTTCTTCAGAGATTTGCCAGATACCCTGGTAATCAAGGTTCCCACTCAGGCACTGCCTGTCCTTGACAATGCACAAGAATTTTGGTTCATTACTAACCTGACCTCGTTCAAGCCAGCCCACCAACTCCTTAGCTAAGAAGTCCTAGGCTTCAGAAGAAGATTGCAACTGCTGATGCCTGACAAATGATGCTTATCGAAGCCCTGCTGGTAGTAATACGTCGGCATCTGGGAAATGGATTCCTTCAGGAGAAGTACTCCATTTCCCTTAGGTCTCGGCAATTCTTTCCATCGATCTCTCATCCCACCACTTCTCTCCCGTGTTCCGAGCCGGGAAATGCCAGGCCGCTAAGGAGCTAATTGTCTCGGTTCCTCGTCATCTTGCAGAAGCTTCCCATGGTCGAAAAATGGAAGTCTGCTTCCTTTTCCTCGTTCTTTTTCCTCTTCTTCGAGGTATGAGGAAAGAGTTAGGCTAATGCTTGATTATAGAACCTTCGAATATGCCTTCATTTCAAATCTGTGTCTAATCACAGATTCACAGGTTGAGTAATAGGTGCACACTGGTAAAGACCTTGTCTTGAATTTGTGCGACCGAGAGATGATTAGTACCTTCCCGTCACCGTCCTGCCTGTGGGCAGCGTTTTGCCGTCCCGAGAATCCAGATGGGTTTTGCGTGGCACTCACTGGTTTCATTGAACAATAAACCAGTAGTGTGACTTTTGTCGACAAACAGAGGCAATCGTTTTTTCCCCTGCTTTATCTCGACATTTGAAGGTACTTCGTGTTGTTCTATTGCACACCTCGACAGCTCAATTAATCCAGATGCATCCCTGGTGGGGATGTATTGGTAGGCGCCTGGCCTCGGTTTGAGCGATCGGGACAGAACATGCTGCTCACTCTTTTTCACGAAGACTACAGAGACTGCTGGACTGAGAAATTCCAATGTCCCTTCTGTTGCCTCCCCTGCACACAAGTCAGTAGTGTTTTCACTTCCTCACACCAGACCAGGGCCGCCTGCTGAGGCATGCTGTCTGGTGAAAACTCGATATCAACGTCTTTTCTCCGTATTTGTCCAGCTTGGCTAGGGGTTCACAAAACATTGCTCACCCCGAGTTACAGACAAATACTTAAAGACTTCCTCTTCTTCCACCTGATTGCCGAGGCATCGTAGAACACTCCGCTTGACCCATCCTCCTGTGCAGCTACACAAGAAGCGGTTCTTGAGGCAGTACATCCCTGTGGGTTCAGGATTGGGAGACTTTTCCAGCCCTGGTACAGGTTTTCTCACAGCCGCAACGATATAGCTGGATATCCATTGAAGTCCTTCAAAACACTGTCCCAGGGACTGATCCACCGCTGGTGGTGCCGCGTTGTCGGAACTTCTTCCGGTCAGACGCCGCCAAGTCTGGACTTCTCGTCTTCCGCCGTGGCTGCTTCTCTCCCTTTCAGTTTTGAAGAATGTAGGCCCTTGCGACCTAGTCTTCTATCTGAAGTGCCTCGTCCTTAGTCGAGAGTTAGCTACGGACGCAGAAGCTTCTTCGTCATGCTGTCCCAGGAATGTTTCCTGGCGGCATGCCTCGCTTAGGTTCCTGTCCGCGCTCTGCACTCGCCCCACGAGTCGCCGGATAGAGATATGCTCCTTAGGTCTATCTCTCATCTACCCCTGGCTTTTGGGCATAGAAGATGGAAGAACAGGGTGGATCATCCTTCGGACGTCGTAGGTGGACTCCAAATCCATTGGCATCGACTGTCGGGTTTGAGTCCTTGTTCCCTCCTCCTGATTCTGTATCGATGATCCAGATCATTCGTTACTCTGTCCTATTGGGAGCTGTGGTACTTTCCGAAAGGTTTGACATTCCTAACCTGATGTCAGTCAACGTTTTCGCCAGTACTGTTTCTCCTGTTGAAGAAGTGTCTAAGGACACATCTTCTCCTGACTTCGTGGAAGCTTATCAAGGAGGTACTTGGCGTTGATGACAACGATATCCGCACCTTCACCGAGAGCTCACAAAGTCGATGGCTTGGTCCATCTCTCGCATTCCTGAAGAATATGTCGGTACCACAGGAGCTGAAGGCGGGTGTGTGGTCCCAACAGACTACCTTTCACCTCCTTCTACCTCAGGGATGTTGCACACAAGTCCTGGACACTTTTTCCTGGTCCTGTGGTGGCTGCTCAACAAGTTGTGTAGTTTATCCAGCTCCCTTTAACGGACAGATTGCATTCGCTCTATGTTGTACGGCTGTGATGGGGAGAATGGAGGTTGAGTGACTGGCCTCTTCTCCCCATCCCTGGCTCTCTTCCCACGGGCAGGAGCGGACATGCCGTTAAGCTAACCGGCGACGAGGCAGATAAGCGCATAACAGGAGCTCCCGCTTCATTTCCGCTCAGGTTAATAGAAGCTAACCCCACTCCTTCCTCTCTGCAAGGAGGAAGGAGACCATGACTATGAGACAACCCAATGCTTGTATTTGCCTTATTGTCATCCGACGCCAAATTTTTCAGCCTACTTTGCATGAACTGACGCTTCCTCTTTCATGCAAAGGGACCCAGAAGTCTGACAACTGATCCTGCGTTTCTTACAACCCGATCTTTTGTCAGAGGTAGTTTTTCCCTTCCTCGCTCTCACGACCAGGAAGGGAAGACAAGGTGGTGAACTCCAGTCAGTTCAGAGACTTCAGATTCCCTCTCCAATAAGTGCGAGTCTCCTAATGTAAAGGACCGAGGGTTTGTATATTGTGTCGGAACAAATATTTCTTAGTAAATTAGGTTTCCTAACTATACAAAAAACCTGAGGTCCTTTACAATTATGCCCACCTCGTACACCCTCAATCTGTACCTGGGCCGAAGGCAAACTGAATGTTATATCCGGGCAGGCGGGTATCCTCGCCTACCTGGAGGTAGTTACTGCCTAACCACCTTGTTCAAGAGTTTAACGGCTGCTTCCAGCCTTCCATGCCTGAAAGTATCTCCCAATGTAAAGGACCTGGTTTGTATAGTTAGGAAAATACAATTTACTTTAAAATTGTTATTTCTTCATTCACAGGCATCAAGACTGTATCCATATTGTAGCTCTGTATGTTTTGTATTGTAATTTGTGTACTGCTCACTGCATATTATTGTTTATTGTTTCGACCTCAGGTCACAGTCAATCTCCATTGTCTCTCGCGTTCAAGGCCAGTCGGCCGCAATATAAGCGCCTGATCTGTAATAAAGTAGCAGTAACTTTCTACCTGCTCGCTTTTGACACCTGCAACCAGTGATCCCAGATGCCGAGTTTGACCATTCGTCGTCCGCTCGAATCAAAGTTTATCTCATACAGCACTGGGCAAAAGATGAATGAGATCCTGACTCGCCCGATGACCTCTCGCAACCATTTACCGATAACAACCACTGAACGGTGTATGATGGGCAAACGTGAAACATTAATGAAAAGGGAATCCCATCTGGACGAGACTTGGGAAAATTATACCAGATTTCAGAATCGTATGAATACCCATATATACGAAGACTCTGGAAGGAGAGTCAGTTAGAAAAAGGCATCAGAGCAGGGAGTGTGTGAGATGTGTGGAGAGGTGACAGTTAAAGCTCGAAGTGACTTGCGAACTTATATAAAACTTCTGAATGCCCACAGTCAAAGTGAAATTTAAGTCCTAGAATTTTACAATGTGTCTTTAAGATACAAAGACTTTGGTCACTACTACCCATTGAAAGGTGGAAAAGTTATACAGTTTAAGGACTAAAATAAATATAATTTTCATTTAATCCAAAATATATAAAGGAAAACTTGTGAAACTTTGAAGATAGTCGATTATCTATACCCATATGAAGTCTAATATAGTCTGGTCATCAGCAACTTGCTCCTAAGGAAGTGAGAGTGTAAAGTCCCCACTCAACACAGGTTTCTTTTAGTGAATCTCCCGTTTTCTATGTGCCTTTTCTCCTGGACCCTAAGTTGCAATACCTAGCCATGCTTCATTTATGTAAATCTGCATTTATTACTTACTCGAAGTTGTGTCCTTTGTATTGTATGTGTGTCAGACATTTTGTGTCTAAATCTGTTAATTTTATTTGTCACGTTATCTGTATTTACCTGTCCTGTTTCACACATTGAGAACAATTGACCTCGGTCACATCGTGCATGTCCTTGTATGTATTTACTGAGATCCGCACGCCGCTTTATAAGCGCTTCTGTTCTTACTAAACCAGCAGCCACGTCTACCCGTTTCTTTGCACCTTCTCGCCAGTAGTGACCCGGAGTGGTTCCCGAAGCCATTAACGGACCCAAATGGCGACTTAGTTTTGGCCCGATGAACTAGCCCACGCCCCTAACGGACTAGCTACGGCGCTTTAACAAAGTGTTCAGCGCACTCAACCTCAAGGCCGCAGATCACTGGTGTCATTACCGACCCACACGGCACATCAAGCATGTAATGATTATCGTATGTAATCTACACCTTGAGGAGAGTGCAGAAGCCAGCAGCGGACGCAGACACATTCTCCCACATACAAATAACTGCGGGAACTTTGTGGAGTCTGATATCTCCTCGCAAGAAAACCCACTCGTGTTCTCCCCACGCCAAGGCTTGCGCGCCCTCTATGCTGATACCCGCTCCTCATGCGCTGTTCTTCCTGACAGACAATCGGTCTGCCTCGCCATAAAGCTGCCGCTGCTCACACACCACACCCGTCATCATGGCTCTACAGGGTCGTAGGGGCAGTTTAGGATGCACAGGCCTGACCAACGACATTAGTCAGACATTGTAATTAACGTCCCCTGGAGGAAGTTTACAGGAAGATTGCCCGTGGGTGTCTGCCGCAAGTCCTGCCACCTACCAGAAGCTGAAGGCCTGCTCCCTGCCGACCTCCGGGAGAGAGCTGCCCACGCCCTCGACCTCGCCAACAACCCTCGGCATGACTCCGAACCTCTGGAGACGGAACGTCATCCAGGACCTCATCCTACCTGGGACGGACAGCAGCTGCAGGCACACGGAGATAAGCCTGTCGAGAGAGATCTTCCTCCGTCAGTTCCTCCCGGAAGTTCGGACCTACTCCCTGCCGGTTGAGGACCTGATTAAAGCGGCACAGCAGCTGAATGACTCCACGAGGGCAGCAAAGCGGGCATCCACGCCTGCACACCCCATCAACTGCCTCCAACCAGAGGAAACCGTGGCAGAGGAGGTAAACGCCGTTGCCAGGAGGCGGCCAACCCATCACCAGAAGAAGTAATCGCGCAATTGCTCCTTCCACTGGCGCACGGGCAGCGATAGAACTGTGAGGCTCCCCTGCCCATCCAAAATAGGAAGTTTACGGCCACCAGCAGTATCGCCATGGCAGAAGAAGCACCCAGGGGCCCTGCACCAGTAGGTTTCTACGTCCGCGACACCGTCTCTGGCAGGACGATGCTGATCGACACTGGGACGTGCGGTCAGTGTTCCCACCTTCCAGAGAGGACCTCAAGTGCCCGTCAGACCTGGCTGCCTCCCTGACGGCTGCCAACGGGTCCCCCATCCTCGCCTACGGCACCAAGCTCCTGTCAGTCTCCATCCTAGGCCGGAGGTACAAGTGGAACTTCATCGTCACGGATGTAAGGACCCCACTCCTGCGCGACTTCCTCACCACTGACTGGTAGTTGACGTCGGCTCCAAACACCTGCTGGACCCCGAGTCCTTGCCAGTCCCTTCCCGGCAACGGGCCCCAGCATGCCCACACAGCATGCCCGTCAGCCTCCACACCAGTATGCCTCACTCTGAAGGAATTCTAGGTATTAAGTTCTAACTGTGTCAGTGCCCAGGGCCCCGCCAACATGTGTTAGGGTATCTTTACTTTTTATTTTCTTTTGTTATATGTTTATAGATTTTAGTCTTTCTCTCTCTACCTTTGGTTTCTTTCGAGGTGTCTCTTCAGATTGCTTCGCGGATGATGTGCTATCTTTTGTATATTTATTATTTTAAGTATTGATATCTCTCATAGAAAGGCTGTGAGGAGATGAGATCGGTAGTTTCTTCACTTTAATTAGTACTTAAATATAAAGATCAGTACAAAATTAACAAGTTACAATGATGGAAACGAATCACTCTGAATCAGTTCATATGGGGAATACTGGAAGCAGGGAGACGTACTCCCTGAAGGACACAGTTCTGACTCCTCTTCTCGTCGGGTTCTAACTCGTCAACCCTCAGAAAACTTGCTACCTGGTAATCTCCACCTCCTTCTAGCCTTATTGGAAGGACTAATCAGCAAGGCCTCCCTTCAAGTAGCTGATTGAAGACTGTAGGGTGTGATTCAAATCTCTCCTTAGAGGGCTTTCTTGATAGAGGTATCTTAGGAAGGTGTAAAAGACCCTCCTGCACACATAATTGATTGGAGGTTGAATATACACCACTGGCCAACCCCAAATTCCTGGAATCACGAAACACCTCCTGAGAAGGTGGGCTATAGAATCAGCTGTTGCGCACAGATCGTGCTGACTGTTTGGGCTTCAATCGCGCAGGCCATTATTTCTCACTTTTACGACTGTTTGGCTCCAACACGATATACTGCAATGGTTCATGTAAACATCCCGCGTATTGATAACACAACAGCATTGGGCGTTATCACTGTGTTCTTTGCCCCTCTTTATTCTTATTTCTCTCTCTCTCTCTCTCTCTCTCTCTCTCTCTCTCATCTATTCTACACCACAACATCACTGGAAACACGCCATTCACACTGCCCTCAGTGTGACAAAAAGAATATATTTCAATGGATCAGTGCAAAATCACAAATAAAAATAAAGTATTTCTGTGATCGACCTGTGTCGTCGAAAGAATGTCCCATATAGCAATACATTTCTAGGTATAAATATTTTGCTAGATATACCAGAGAAAAAGCTATACAGCTAATAGGATGCCAGAGTTACATTCTGGAGCGATCATCCTTATAGGATGTCTATTATCTAGGAGCGAGTATTCACTACCACAGATGCTACAACCCAACAGACCTCTCTCCTCCAAAACCCCTCTACCTAAGGGGTGTCACAGCGGTCCTACTCTGCCTGCTACCAGCTACTTCTACCCAGAACCTTCATCCTCTCATAGCACCTTTTTCAAGTATACACGCTAAGAGTTTGCCATGTTGTGTTTTTATGCCCTTTTTCATTATTTGGCATTTTGGATTTTTTCCATCATGTTCTAATCAACTTGTGATGCATCCTCATCTAAGTTGAGTATTTATTTTGTTGGTTTGGGACCTGGTTGGACAAATTTTGTCTCGTTTATAACTTACACTTTGTCGGCTTGGAGCAAGGTTTATGCTGCCACGCTCACGGGTTGTAGTCCCCAACCTTTCGATGTTCTTATATCTTCTGGACGCCTTGGAACATTTTTCATATTGCTCCACAATAATGATAGTTTTATTTTCGTTCGTTTGGTGATGCGCACGCACTAAGTACATTTAGAATAGTGGAAAGTGAGTTTGTACTATCCTTTCCTTCTGTTCTTACGCAGGTGCATTTTAAAAATTTTTATTATTGTTAATTTGGCTTCTTTAGTGTTATTGTGTATTCTTTTTATATACCTTAGTTCGATATATATTGTAGTAAACACCATTAGCCTACCTGACCAGTTTGACACTGTCGAATCTCGAAGGCTAAGTTGACCCCAGCTTCCTCTCTACCCCAATTTCTAGGCCCAGGGTAAGATAGGTTTTCTTGGGTGGCCTTCAAGCCGCAAGTATGGTGCCAGCTGTCTGCCCTTCCTGACCAGCTTTGATTCATCAAATCCGAAGGCTTGGTTCGGTGTTGGTGCTCTTTCGCTCGTCTTCACTGATGTAATCAGCTTCACCTGGCCAGGTGTTCACTTCGGAAGGTTAGGCTAGGCTATAGGATACATTCATCCGCCAATTGTTTTATCTCACTAATTATTTATCAGCCTATTGTATATTCATATCTTTGGGGCATTTTTAGAGCAATGCTCATTTTGCCCTTTTGCCGAGATGACGCTGTAAGGTGTTTAGGCACCTGACCTGTTGTAGTCGCCATGTTTTCTCTGCCCCTACTTCTCCGCCGTCCCGCCATCCAGATCTGTTTCAGCAGCTATCGTTAGCTCGCTGTTTAGTTCCTAGTAAGGAACAATAGCTTGAGCGCCATGCCTTCCCCATTTTTTTTCCTTTTATGGCAGGAATGGTGGAGATACTAGGCTGAATATTAATTTTAGTTTTTATCTTATTTCCCGTGAACTACGTTCCAGGGAAATCAGTCCTGGAACCTTGTTCCGGCGAACTAGCCTTTTCCACCACTCGGTTGTTGATTTCTGTGAGGTTGTTTTAAACGGGACGCTCCGGCGTCGCCGGAATTGTTCTCAGGTGCGATCGACTTCAGGCCTGGCCTCCCTGTTCTGATTGTACTCGGAACGTTCTAAGCTGCAACCTTTTTATTTACCCCAGATCTCAACTCCGGCATGGAAGCAGCAATTCTAATTTAAGTTCTACTAGATTCATTCCCCACCGAAATTGCTTCAAGGCATCACTTTTGATACTCATGTATCAATTCCTCTTACAGGTGGTTCATTGTCAGGAGCCGGGCTGTAATGCTTATTTGCAGCAACCCTGTGGCCATGTAGCATGCAGATCTCATGCCAGCTGCGCAGTCGAGGTGGAGGATCATCTCGTCTGGCATCCCGATGGTTGTGATGTATGCTACTCCCTTTACCAAGACGTGATTGATGATTCGGTACGTTAACCTTTTGGCATACTCTTATGAATATTTTAAACAGGTCTGAAGTGCATCTCCTATAACGAAAGAATTTACACGTCAATTCCCTATATTGACATTATATCCTGCTTTAGGTCCCTCGGTCCCGCCAAGCTTCTTCTCTTCTACCCTGAAGATCTGGGTCGGAGGCTTCGGTCGCAACGTTGGTCAGGGGCGCCCCTATGTGCTAGCAGAGGATATATGTAACGTCCTGTACCCCATGGCCAGGTCCTCTGCAGCAGTAGCTCACGAAGTGGCGGAGCCCCTGATTAACAGGATTAGGATCGAGACCCAAGTCCCGCCGGAAGAACAGCAAGAACTGTGCGAGGAAGTGGCCGAGGAAGTGGCCAACATCAACATCCACGTCGAACCAATGGCCATCGATCCGGAGGAGGAAGGTAGGGATGTAAGTGAGGCAGGTAGAAATAAACATTCAATTTCTTTCAGCTCTCCTGCGTCTTCGTCTTCCTCCTTCCAAGGTTTCTCTAAGGTCTCCACCCCAGTCTGCTCGGGTCGGTGATCCCTAAGGTGAAGTCCTTGGCGAAGACGAAGACACATTACCAAAATTGTCAAAACCTCAAGCTCCTGGACCATGCCGGTTCGCCAGGTTGTCGTTATCTCCCAAACCTTCGACTTCCTCTCAGAAGGCTGTTCTTCTAAGGGGTCGAGACCCAGGCGGGTAAATCTAAGAAACCTGATTTTTGACCCCTGAGGCCTTCGTGAGATATTTTGGGGCTTATATAAGAATATTCACTGCACAGGTTTGTTGATGGAAGATACATTTTGTGCGGTTGATTAACCAGTATTTATAAAGTTGTGTATATTGTTTTCAGCCTAAAAGTACGGCATTGTACTCTCATTATCAGTAAATAAAAGTATATTGTACTCTTAGTTTATTTGAAACTGGCTCATATATAGAATACCCTTTTTAGTCTTTAATGCAAATATTATGTTGACAAAACTTTAAAAAAAAGGAACAAATAAGCTCAACTTTTGTATACAACTGTGACCAGTTTTGGAATGAAGTTCACCCGTGTGCCATTCATGCCCGAGATAATGTTTATCTTACATGAGTAAGGCTGAAGCATGATTAAAAGTACCAATCAAAGGACCCACAGTCCTGGTTATAACAAGGGAGTTGCAGAATACTTGATCTCGGCAATAGTGACTGGAGGAGTTGGAACACAGCCTCAATCACTGTTTTTACAGCCAGACCCAATGACAAGTTAACTGTTCTGAGGCCATGGCAAGGGTAGGAAAAGCCAGAGTTCACCTAGCTTGTAGCTCAGTATGCACTGAAATCACTAACGAATATGAGACCTTTATGTTATTCTCTGAAGATGGTAAAAAATAACATCATCTGAGTAAGAGAATGGGTGAGACGGAACCCAAATAAATTTGTTATACATACACAAACATGTATGTTTACTTTTGTAAAGTTTTATAGATAAACATGACATTACTTTGTCATTCATTTTTTCAAATTTTCCATGCTATAATTACATTTTTTGTATTTCAATAACTTGACAATATAGTAAATTATGAGTTAAGTGAGATTTTAGCATAATTCTGTGGAATTCCCAGTCTTTTTCTGGTAGATGTGCAGGTTACTAGGGTCCGTCAATCATTTTAATTGTCAATCAGTTCATCATATGTCATGTCTCTCTCTCTAGAATGTGAAAGTCCAGGATTTTCTTCAAGATCTCTCAGAATAAAAATCCTGAGATAAGAGAGTGATTTTTAAAAAAAAACATGTAATGCTTATTTGTTTTGTACTGTATTGTTTTATAAGATAAACATGAAATTACTTTGTCATTCATTTTGCATATTTTCCATACTATAATTACAATGGTTTTGAAATTTCAGTAAAAGAAAATACAGTAAATTAGGTAAGATTTAGCAATAGTTCTTGATGGAAACACCAGTCTTTTGCCATTCTATTTAAACAAAAGCCTGACAGCTCAAAATTTTGATATATTGACTAATGAAACCTCATGCTACCAAATTAATGAATCTAAGATCATGGGTGGCCGTGGTCCCTAACCCCCAGACGGGGAAAATACTGACATTCAGACTAAAGACATCATTGATACTTTAACTTCCTTGTGGATATCAGAAATGGTATTTCCCACAGGGAGAGTTTCTCTTCTGATTATGCCCTGCCAGCGAGAATGAACTGTATCTTCAACCAAAGAACAATTCCTGATGAATTTTTTACCCTCAGAAGAATTAGGAAAATCCTATTAGAGCCATGTATCTGACAGTGCATGGGAGATTGATTTCATTTGAGGTATCTCTCTCATGAAACAGCTGAAGGATGTGATCCACTGGTCCTTCTGGGTCCAGCAGGGCAGTTTCAGAGGCAGCTGATCCACTTCATGTCCGATAGAAAGGGACATCTCCCTACAAAGACTCCTCCATTAGAGGGGTTGATCGGGCTGGTGACTAGGAACCAATGATTGGTCATTGGCCAAACATGGTTCACTCTGAAATGGAGGGAAACAGGAATGTGAAGTTTTGCCGGAAGGATGTAGTCTCCTCCTTCCATACAGTTGATTCAACATAAGACCCAACAAGACAGCGTTAGCACCAAGGTGAAAAGCTTACAGAAGGCTGTTTCATTCTTAAAATTTGACTGCTGCACAATGCAAATTTTACACATCTGGTCACCAACCATAGTATTCTCTTTATCTGCAAGGCTGGCAGTGTTTATTGGTTTATGTACCAATGCCCTCCTAAAACATGAACCATGACAATTTACTGCTGCATGTAATTTGTGGGTCTTGTAAAAATAAAGCAAGAAAGTGATATTGGAACAAGTTGTTATTAGAAACTAGTTTGATAACCATTTAATTACTGTACAGATAGTAGACTCTGAATAAAACGGGTTCACTTTGGTCATCAAGTTGCTAGCTGTGACTGCTAATGTTATGACAATGGTTATCTTAAGGCAGCCTCTGTCAGTTGATCCCTAAGATTTGTGGGGATCATCTGACTATGTGGAAAAATATTAAAAAAGGAATACTTAAAACACTGATTAAAAATATTAATAACTGAAAGTTAATTTTGATAGTTCAAAACACAAAACCCTCTAAAAATGCTTATATATTTTCACTTTTATTTTAATAGTTTTACCACATAAATGCATTAGTCATGAAAACAAGGTCAAGAAAATACAGTAATTTATGAACATTTCTATGAAAAATACATGATTAACTGGCATAATTTGATGACTGCAATAATTAATGCCATTTTTTATATGTTCCATGAGAAATGTGAATATTCAGGGATTTCAAAGGACACATTACCAATTCATACACTGGAACAAATTTTGTCTGAAATGTTTAATTTTCAAAATGTTAGACGTCCTAGGAATTTGCACTAAGCCTAAGAACATCTAACAAAAATAGGTTAACTCTGGCATTCAAGTATGTAGCCATACTGAAAGCCCTGATACCAGAAGTTGTTTCTTTTAAGACTGTAGTCATGATAAATTATATTAAAAATACAAGTTACATACATAAATTTTTGCATTAAAAAAATTTTGAATGTTATGTATAAGTTTTTCCCTATATAACTATATAGTACCATGAATCTAATTTGTTTACCAGTCCTAGGCTACATTTTGCAAGTCTAAAGAATTTAGGCTACAAAGAAAAGTACTTTAATGAAAATATTTTACCAAAGGAAAATTTTTAAAAGCTACATACATATAAATTAAGTACAATTTCAATGACCATTATATGAAAACGTAAAAAGTCTTATAACCAAGATGGAAGCAAACAGACATCACAAATGTTTTCCAGTGAAAAACTTATAGTTGCAGAGCAAGGGACATGCGAAAAACATTTCATTTCTAGACATTTTAGGGCGCTTGCCTACAGTCCCATTTAACCCCAATTTTTCAGGGCCATAAGTGGATTTATGGCAAGTTACCTTTTCAGCACCATTACCAAGACTTCCCGGGGCACTTTTAGAATATGTGCTGTTTATTCCCATTAAAAATTAAGATGCTCCAAATTACGACGATTTTTGGCTTAAAGCGTGTACCGATGACAGAATCCTACACTTAAACCGGGGACTGCCTGATAATGTGATAAAAATGAGGATAATATTAATGATAATTGGGGAACATTATGACAAAACTGTTCAGTTCGGTAATTAAATACTCAAAATTAACAAATTGGTTTACTGTGAAGGGAAGACCAAGGTTTGAAAGGTTGAGCACGGTCAAAGGAGTTAGAACAGCTGAATGGAGTATATGAAAAAGTTTAGGCTAGAACTAATGAAAAAATTCAAGTAAACAGCATATCTAGAACAAGTAGGGGGAAGATCATATACCAATGATCTTCAAGAAGGTAGAACACTGTTTGGAAGTTAGAACAGTCAATATAATTAAACCCTGTTTATAGCTAACTAAGAATGCTCCCATCAACACTAAACACAAACCTAATTCTTGCCTTGTGAAAGACATGATGCGTATTATTCCTGGGTCTTCTGACTTTCATGAAATAATTACCATTATACAAAATTTTTTAAACAAAACTTTTCACTGAGACATTAAAATTGTGCAGTTAATCCATCTTAAAAGTTTGGTATTCATGAGTCACCAAATTATGATCTATCAGCTTGCAGTCTGATGAAAGGAATGTCATGTCTAACAGTCTACTAGACCAAGAGAGTACTGTAATGAGTAAATAGTCTCAACAGAGTGCATTGTTGAAAGGAGCATTAGCTCAACAATGCATTCACTGTTGCCACATTTGCAGGTTAGAGATTTTGGTCTCTATCCAATCTTCTGCATTTACAAGAGAAAGACCTTCTTGTCTTTTGAGTCCCACTCTCAATCTAGTGTCATCCATTACTCCCAAATACTTGCATGAACCAACTAGCTTCCATTCTTTGAAATACATTGGTCCATCATCTGGAGTTCCACCTGACCATGAGATAACTGCCTTTGAGGACAAACATTTACTTTTAACTTTGTTACTGCAAAATTTAAACTTGGTTTCATAGTAATGCAATGCATCTTTGCTTGAATTTCAAAATTCTAATGTATCATTTGCAATCATTAAAGGATTTCACGCTCCATTCCAACAGTTGAGGAATTTCTTTAGCTAAAAAGTTCAACATGAGGCACATTTACTGTCATATTTGCTGACTGTTCTGCTAACACTCCTCTCAGCAGGAAAATAGGATTAGGACTATATTATGAATGGGAAAGATCTGTTAAAACACAACTTATGAAAACTGATAAACAATTGACCATCTGTTGATGGTCCAAGTCATGACTGCTAATTTTTGAAAACTAATTTCACCTCCAAAATTTATCTCACTTCAAAAGAGGTAAATTTTGGCAGAGGCAGACATCCACACCAGAGAACAATATTCTGGCAAAGGAAGGTAAAAAGACTTAAAACAGCTTTGAGCATGATTTTATCAAACTAAGTTTATCAAATGCATACTGAGGCCTCATGGAATTAAACAAGAAATTTCTGTGCAGCAAAAGGGCAACACTTTGCCCTCAAACAACTTTAATGTTTCCCTGTTTATTTAATTCACTCTCTGCACAACTAAAGTTATTGAACAACATATTTGTTTTGTCTATGCAAATGAAAAAATTTTACATTAAGCCTGTCTGTTTCTGTGTACAATCTGAAAAACTGTTTTAAAAATTTCAAATAAATTATCTATTTATTTACAATCTTATTTTCATTAGAATTCACAATTCAAAAAAATCCATCAACTGAAAACAACACAAAAATTAATTAATTCTTGAATTAAATTATTAAACTAAAACTAAATGAGAACACTTTAATTTATAAAAATGAAAAATCAATAAAAATCAACATCAAGAATTACTTTTGATTTGATTTAGAACCTATATTATTTATTTTAAAATCAGAATGGAATGAAGAAAACCAGTAACACCCTAGAAAATGTCCGAACAGAAACAGCCAATCATATACTGTATAAAAAGAGGCAAAAATGATTCATAAAAATACATCTGAGAACACATCAAATAAGACCAAAATAAAACAAAAAGTTTGACCATAGGGTCAAAAATCAGGCATATACCTTGCCATCAGTAACCAGAGTAAAGTTCTTTACTACATTTCATGTGAAACCCTGAAATGGTTGTTTGGCAAGCTAATTGAGATGTGAAACAGTTTCAGGTAGTTACGGCATGGCAAAGATGTCCATATATACTGTACATGCTATGATTCAAAATCAGATTATACCAGTCAGGCCCAGTACAAATAATTTTATGCTAATTTTTGCTCTCTTTGAGAGAGAGTCTGCTATTTAAATTCTGAAATGAGAAGAGGAGCCTTGGTTCAAGTAAAACCACTTAATGACTGAAATAGACTGCCAGCTGGCTAATTTTCAAGTCCTGACTGTTCAAAACGAATGACCAAATTGGTTTCCAGAATGGAGATTCTCCAATTTTCATGACCAGAGTGCCACTCCAATGACCAGATTTTCAGTTAGAGACATTCAAACAACTATTAAAACGTATTAGCAATGAAAGCTGCTCCACCTTTGATAACCAGTGACTTTGATGACTGGAGAGCCATCACCAATGCTATCTAAATCACTAGAACCTTTTCAGCTTTCTAGCCAGTTCTGCTCTGATGACCAAAGTTAGCTTCAACCAGAGCTGTTCTACAAAATCATGATGCTAAAAGATACTTTGGAAAGAGCCACTTGAAAGAAATTACAAGGCAATATCAAGGTGCTTCTTTCAGTTAGTGAGAGTACAGATTCTATATATAGTAGCAGATATATAAAGTTTGAATTAAAGATAGGTAATGAACTAAACTTCTGTTTGTCATTCTCACTCCCATTCCTGTTGAAAGTTTATGATGTCTAGAAAATCTTAAAACTCTTGATTGATTTGCAGATTAATATTGTGGATAAAGTGTAGTACTTAAATCATTAAATGCATAACATCCCTTTGGTACAGTACAGTATGGTTTTCATGAAAATTTGTCTTGGGAAGCTTGCTCTTTGAGGAGTACCACAGACAATAAACTGTCTAATACAGGAAACTGATTTCTCTATTTTCTCCCAAGTTTTATAGGTGCCTGTAATCATGATAAAATAAGTTTCTGCAGTTCCTCAAATATTAAAGGACAATAAGCAGAAATAACAAATAAAAATAATTTGATAAAGAATAAGAATCTCAGAATTTTGTTATCACAACTCTTAAAATCATCTTTCATCTTCTTTGTGTGTTCAAGTCTTTGATGCACAAGTCAAGGGCTTTATGCATTAGTCAAGCTTTGAGGTTGAAAATTGAGAAACATAGTAATATGTATGATTTTCCAGTAGTCTAGTAAATATTGATTTCCAATTTATCAAATATTAATATTAATGTATTTTTTCTCTCAAATAACAGTATTCAATATAAAATGTTGACAAAGAAACCAAATAAATTCTGTCCCCTTCATCTGGTCCTCCATCTTTAACATGGCATTCTTCTTCATCTCTTCATTTTGACTTACATATTTTGGTACCATATTCTGCCAAAACAGTGGATCATAAATGGTGCAATTCATCAACATCCAGTGTACTGTACTGTGTTGCATTTGGCCCTACTTCCTCCTAAGTATCAGTTTATTTATTCTTGGTGTAATATGTTTATTTTTTTTCCACTGTACATTTATAGATGTGTAAACTCCACTGTTAACATCTATAAATCAAATGTTTCGATTCTTCCATTAAAACAATTTCAAATTTTAAACACAACACATCATTCCCAGAGTCTTTTCCAATTTCTGCATCCCTATGTAGCTTCCTTTGTTACTAGGGTGAATAAGACAGGAGGTTTTAGCTGATCTTTGATGGATATCAATGATCTAACTTTTCCTTTAGTAAACTGGCAGATGGCCAATCTTGAAATCTATGTTATGAATAGTGATATCCCCAATGCAGTTAAGTCAATTTTCTTTGTCATAATATTTTGAACAAACACCTCATTTAATGTCTTTGTCTCAGAATTGAACATATGCTTATAATATAGACTCCAATATACCTGATATACCTGTCCTTTTTACAATGACACTTCCTCTGTTACTGGTAAGATATAATTAGAAACTGATAGTATATAAAGTCTAAAACAAAGAAAACCAAATTTGATAAATTTCAAAGAAACTAAAAACAAGATAATATTTAAAAATGCAGGCAGATTTAGGATTACAGGCTTTAAAAATCATTTAGCATGATTTAATGCTTTGATGATAGGCAAAAATTTCTTAAACTCTCTCAAAAATTTCTACAAAAACAGATAAAACAACAAAAATAAGATAAATTCACACCATCAATTGTTACAGACTTCCACATATCTCTCTCTAAGGGTCTCTCCTCCATCTATAATGAAGTTACCTCGGAATTATTTATTTCAACCTGGAAGCAATTAAAACAAATATGATAAAATTTATAGCAAAGTTTCTTTTTGTTTAATTTGAAAACAAGTTTTAAGTGAAGTTACATTGCAAGTCCAGAGCATGTACAGCACTGTAATAGTGTATGGTCTGTAGTTTGGGGATGTGATTTTAGTTTGTTTAATGACTTAATGAACAAGTAATTTAGTTTTGATGGTTCAAATGCTGGGGAGTACATCATAGGGTATCTGACAACATATCTGAGTCAGAGGGTTTTTAATAATGTATATTATTCTTCACTTTCAAAATAACATAAAGTTTTCAAGGTCCTATTGTTCAGCTTCAAGCAATGCATACTTGAAAGTATAATGTTTACCCATCTGTAAGAAAAAGGGATTTTGACAGAGGAAAAATTTATTTCTGAGAAGGTCCGTGTCACCCGGTGAAATTCCATTACAGCATGAATTTCTAGGTATAACCTTGCTAGATATACCAGAGAAAAAGAGCTTTCAGGAAAGCTGGGGTTACTACCCCCAGTCGAGCGTCTTCTAGGAAGGCGTCGGTATAAGAAGGGGGTGAGTGAATTACCACTACCACGGAAACCTACGAAAGATCTCTCCCTATCAAAATCCCGAACAGAGCGGTGAGCCGTTACAGCCCCCACACCAAACACCCGCCAGGACGGCGACACCAGCGCCACCTACACTCATTCCATGCTAGCACTAACCCCAGACTTGGCATGTGCAAGAGGGAGGGGAGAGTACTAGGTGATTCAGGGAGGGTCACGGGTGACACGGGACCTTCCTCAGAAATAGATTTTCCTTTGTCAAAATCCCTTTTCTGAGTCCAGTCCCGTGTCAGCCGGTGAAATCGTGATAGAGAATCATGCCAAGGCTGCAACTACCAGGAAAAAGAAATGGGGGTAATCTGAAGAAAAGGCAAAAGTTTTACCAAAATAATTTTAATTAAGCAATCTCTTCCATGTAGCAAGAATACTAAAACTAAGTTATATTAAATCTAAGGCACATTGAAAACTTAATACTATGAAAACATGGGGAGGTCCCCGACACAACGGAGAAAAGCCCCAAAAATCTTAAAATTACTTAAAGCAAGGTGAAACATGAAATGTGTACAAAATAACTGTAAATATAACCTTAATACTATACACATAAACTATTCTAAACACGTAAGAGACAAAATCAATGAACATTAACATATACATATCATCTGGGGTACATGGAGCCAAATAAAAACTGTCCAGTACCCCAAAGAAAAACAATCATGGCATATCAGATTACACTTTTCCATTAACAGGTACAAGAAACATCTATATGAGGAGCCAGGCAGTGAGGTATAATCAACCAGGAGAATAAGCAGAAAAGTAAATGAGGCAGGCGGGCGGGGGAAAGGAAAGGACAAGGATATGATTAATTAAGGTGGGAGATGACATTTCCCACAGCTATTGTAGAAAATTTCAGGGCTTCGAGCGATTTTTAAATAGTGGCGTTTAAACACTAGAGGTGATTTCCAACCCGTAAATTTAGATAACTCTGAAAAGTCCATATTATGAAAGTAATTAATGGAAGTAGCAACTGCTCGAATATCATGAACCTTAGGAACTGAATCTGGGTTGGCCTGTTTAATGAAATAAAAATTTGTTGTCTTATAGCATTTAGTGAAAGAGTACCACCTTTCTCCCTGATAAAAAAAGAGGACCCGACTTACTCTGTGGAGTTCTTGAAAGGTAAGATTTAAGTGTATAAACTGGACATAAAGACTGGTCTTGAGGAAGGGGCACCACCTTCCAAGGAGACCACCTGTCCTGTGGGTCTTCGTTCTTAGCTAAAAATCTAGGGTCAGGGAAAGGAGGACCTCTCCAGACGGGAGGAAGTTCACATAATTATCACCTCTAGTGAGAGCCGACAGCTCTGAGATTCTAGCACCTGAAGCCAAGCTAATCAAAATAAGGTCTTCCTTAACAGATCCTGATAAGAGCAATGAAAGTTATCCATCTCTGATGCTAACTTGAGGACGTCATTGAGAAACCACGTAACAGACTGTGGGCGTGATACTGGTCTCAGACGAGCGCATGCTCTGGGGATAGATGAAAAGTAAGAATCTGTAAGGTCGATTTTAAAGCCGTAAAGAAATACTTTCTTTAATGCTGACTTGATTGTGGTAATAGTGGCCGGAGCAAGGCCTTTCTCAAACAATGATCTAAAGAAGGAAACTCCTAAATTAGCTGTCATGATTTTGGCTTCAGATGCTTTTAGGAAAGGAGGCTAATTTTTGACTGCTGAGTCATACTGTCTAATAGTAGAATCTCTTTTATCTGATTCTAAAACAGAGTGTTGACAGGGTCAATGTTCGCTCCTTTTTGAGCTGCGAATTTTATAAAGTCCATAAAACTAGGGCATTCTGAATTCTTGAGGAAGCTGACACAGTCTTGGTTTGTACTGTCTGAGTCAGAATGGGCTTGGGAATCCGAAGACTCCGTAGTCCCAGTTCCTGAAGAAGAGGGAACCAATTGCTCTTCGGCCAATAGGGAGCTACTAGGCTAATTGACCTTTGAATGTCCTGAGTTTGTGTAAAACTTTCAGCAGTAAATTTATTGGGGAAAAGATAAATCTTCTCCCAACTGTTCCAATCTACTGTCATTGCGTCTATGGCATAACGCCTGAGGGTCCAGGTTGGGGCCACATAACAGGGGAGCTTGAAGTTGCTCTCCGTTGCGAACAGATCCACTTGGAGGCCCGGAACCCGGCGGCAAATCCATTTGAAAGATTCCATGTCCAGGGACCACTCCGTCTCCAACGGAGCAGTCCTGGACAGGGAATCCGCCACCACGTTCCGCACCCCGCTAGGTGGGTGGCTGACAGGTGCCAGCCGTGCTTGTTCGCCAGGGAGAAGATAGCAACCATTACTTGGTTTACTCGGCCTGATTTGGAGCCGCCCTGTTGATGCAATGAACTACCACTGCGCTTGTCCAATACCAACCTGATATGAATCCGGTTGGGGGCGGATTTTCTTCAGAGTTAGAAAGACCGCCATAGCTTCCAGGGTATTTATATGGAACTGCTGAAACATTGTGGACCACGTTCCTTGTACTTTTGTTTTGGTGAATATCCCCCCCAGCCGCTTAGGGAAGCGTCTGTGTGAACAACTAGTGCCGGAGGGGGAAATTGAAGCGGAACTGTATTGGACAGGCCTTTGACCGAGGCCCAAGGCCGCAATCTTGTCTTTAAGATTTGAGGGATAGAGGAGACCTTGTCTCTGAGCTTGACATTGGCTCGACTCCGCCACACTCTGTTTATGTCTTTTAATTTCGCTTTTAACAGCAGGTTTGTCACTGAGGCAAACTGAAGAGACCCAAGGACCCTTTCTTGGGACCGGCGGGATGCTGATGGATTTTTGAGAAATCTCCTGGTGAGAGATGCTATCTCTTTCCTCTTGGGAGGCGGAAGGGACAGCGTGTGAGATGACAGATCCCAGTTGAGACCCAACCACTGAAACCGGGAGTCCGGAGTCAGGCGGACTTTTCTCTGTTCAGTTGGAAACCCAGCGACTCAGGAAACTGATGACTATGGACGTGGCTTTTTGACACTCCGGAACTGTTGGTGCCCAAATAATCCAGTCGTCCAAATATGCTGCTAGGATATCCCTTGAGACCGAGTTGCTGTACTACCGTGTCCGCCAGCTTTGTGAATATCCTGGGCGCAATGTTCAGACCGAAGGGCATGACCCTGAAGGAGTAGGCCTGATTCCGAGTCTGAAACCGAGGAACTGAGAGAAGTTCCGCGCAACCGGACGTGATAGTAAGCGTCTGAAAGATCGATAGAGGTGGTGACGGCTCCACGCGGAAGTAGAGTCCGCACCTGAGCTACCGTAAGCATGCGAAATTTGTCGCATTTTATGTAGAGATTTAGACGCCGACAGATCCAGGATCACTCTTTGTTGATCGGAGTCTTTTTGGGAACAGTGAATAACCTGCCTTGAAACTTTAGGTGCCTTACTTTCTTTATTGCTCGTTTGTTGAGCAATTCTGTCACATAATCCTTTAGGATTGATGTGGGTGGCTGGTAAAACCTGGTTAGAGGAGGAGGGTTTTGATCCAGCTCCATCCCCAGGCCTTTGGACACAATGCTGTGTGCCCAAGGGCTGAAGGTCCATTGGTCCCTGAACCAAAACAGGCGACCGCCTACCTGTGTTCTCTCAGTGGGAGGGGGTGGGGTTTATTCCCCTACCACGTCCAGGTCTTCCCCTTGGGGTGGTGTTGGGCTTTCCTCTATGAGGGGGTTTACCTCTTCCTCCCCTTGCAACCCTATTAAGGCCGTGAAAATAACCACGGCCTTCATATGGGTTGTATGTCGGTGAGGCCACATATGAGGGTGCAGCTGGTTGGACCAGCACATACTGTTGTGGGTGGGCCTTAGAAGTGGAAGGCTGTGCCACTGCCGAGACCGGGACGGCTTGGACTACCGCCTGATGGTAGAGGCCTCTTATGCCTCCTGAAACGCTTTTACCTCCTCTCGATTGGGGGCGGCCGATTCTGGGGTCTTACGCTTGTAGGCTGAAATACCCCAGCGAGAACGAAGACTCTGGTTGGCCCGTGTAGCCTCAGCCATAACATTCTGTGACCTCCTCTTCAGGGAAGAGGTTAGGTCCCCAGATCGAGCTTTTCACGAGCTTGTTAGGCTCGTGGCGGATAGTTGCATCAGCAAAGATGAACTTCCTACATTCCAGTCTGGCCAAAATAAACTCAAATAAGTCAGACTGGAAGCCTGCCAGCAAGGACTTAGCCAAGACCTGAAAGAAGGGCTCGTCCGAGCAGGAGACGGCAGTAGCTTCAGTGAGGCAGCACGGAGTTCAACGACCGGGCTAACTTAACCCGGGCATCAAACTCCGCTTTCAAAGAGTTTCCGGCAGCTTGGGGAGCTGCTCACTAAATTGCGTGGGAGGCGCAGAAAGGGTCCAGCTTCCCGACCGTGAAAGTGGACGGGGCGTCTGTCCAGAACTCATTACTTCCTGGGAATACCAGGAAGTAGGGTCTGTCTCCCTCAGCTGAGGTAACGGAATACCATCAAAGCACGCCGGGTCGTGAGCCAGAGCGACTTTGTCCAAGCAAGGGGTGGGAAGGTTGTCTCCCAGGGCGAACATGGTGAAGTTCCCCTTGAAAGGAGTCAACTTCGTGTTATCTGCCTGCCACTCCGTCAGAGTGCGCAGGAGAGCCGACTGAGCTTGGTCCCTAGGGACGATGACAGTCTCCCCTAGGAACCTTGTCTGACCGAATCCAGGCTTCCTCCGTGAGCCTCACGAAGCCTGGATAAGGGGCAGGAGATCGGGGGAAGAACTCCAGTTCCTCCAACCGTCTCGTGCCAAGACCATCAAGAGTTAGCTTGCCATCATGTTGGATGGCCCGGAGAGCGAACCGCCAAGGGTTACCGACATCAAACGCGGGAGGTCCGCAGTGTCGGGGATAACATACTGTGGTTCGGCTGGGGTGGATGAGCCATTCCGCCAGTATATTATCATGACTGGCAAGCTTCTCTGAGATTTTGTTAAATCTCAGTCCAGGTCCTCCGAAAAACGCTTTTATACAGTTGGTTAGCAAAGGCCTCTGCATCGAAAGCAGGTTGGCGAGAGGGCTAGGTTTTGCAGCCCTCTTACTCGCGCCTTTGCTGGAGGAACCAGACTTGCTCCGGAGGCTACAGGTCCTGAGACCTTAGCCTTCGACGGGGAAGGGCGATGCCTTCTTGGAAGACGAGGACTTGAAGCCCTTCGCTTCCATGAAGTCTTCAACTTCAACTTGGGGATAGCAGATGGAGCTCTATCACCCAAGGAGGAAGACTTCACAAAACCTGAAAATGAAGAAACAGATGAAGCAGGGGAGTCAAATAATGGGGGGCCCGCCTCAACAACCTCACCTACCTCACCACTTACCACCTGGTCCTGCTCAACATTCATCGGTTCCAGGTTGAGATTAATAGCGCGACATCCTCCGAAACCTCAGCGTAAGATATCCGCTGGGGTGGCTGGGTCTCATCCCGGATCTGCTGGATGATGGGGGGGTGGCAAGATCTTCAGGCACTGCGGCCGCCACCCGTGCGCCTGGGTAGAGCAAGTCCTCAACCTGGCGCCGAGGACGTAGGGCTTCCCGACGGAACGTTTCTTCCAAACCCAGCCACCCAGGCCCGGAGGGATTCCAAGGCAGACTTCTTGGAATTTTTCGTCCGCCTGTAAAAACCAACAATTAGCTAAAGAACGAAAACCATTCCGGGAACCTCTCAAGCAATGTATAATATAATATGAGGAGAATGATGCGGAGACTGTCACTTACCAACTCGTCCTGGACAGTTGTGCAGAGAGCAAAGCAAACCTCACAACCATCAGGGTGCCAAACAACCAGGTCATCCAAGTCGGACCGCACAACCAGCGTGGTCCGACAAACCACGGGACCGTAGGGTTGTTGGAGGAGGCGGTGCACCCCGGCTCCTCACAGCGAACAGTCTGTAAGAAGAAAGTACATGAACCTCCCACCCTAAGCAAAATAAAGCTGGCGAGGCCGAAATTCAACTGCAACCGGAATACTCCGGCGGAGAAGAACTCCCAAACATAAACTGTGCCAATAAGCTCTAAATCACTCAGAGAGTGAAGGTAGGTTTTCAGACCCCGGAGTACTCGGGAATGAATGGGAGAGAGACCAGGAACTAACCATAGGGTTGCCAGTAAAATAACGGGCGGAGACCCCTGGTATAGGCCGGACTCACTATTTATATATAATGAATAAAGGAGAGTACTCCTGTAGATAACTGACTTATCTAAAAATAAATAAAAAATTATAAATAAAAACATAACAAGTGATGGTAAGAACACAAGAGGACGGAGGATCCGCTCCCCTTATAATGAAAAAAACCTTCCACTTACTTCCCCGCCGGAGAACGAGATGGGTAAATGCTCATATGTTCATAACATAGGTGAAGCAATTAATATATACCGTATCAACGTAAACCGACGGAGAGTGAACAGTGACTCAAACGCATTCGAGTAAACAAACCACCAACCCCAATACAGCGATGCTAGGGACAATATGGGAGGAGCGAATCCTCAACCAACAAAAGAAGTCCCGGAACTCGGAGAAAACGCCATCTAGCGCCACCCCACGAGCAGAGCAAGGCTGGAAAGGAGGAGTGGGGGGGAGGGGGGAGGTAAGGAGTAGGCTACCAGAAGGGAACAGGAGACGGGGAGAAGCTCACCCGCCAACTGCATCGTCCACCTCCCAGACCATGAATCTTAGAGGGGCGAAATGACTGGAAGCAACCAACCCGAAGCCCGACTCCTAGTTAGGCGAAGCCTAATATGGACCTAACCTAAGTATAGGCTAGGACGAGAAGAGTAAAAGGGACCGAGGAAGTAACTGGGAGAGAAATTTTGAGCCGAGAACCAGCCGGGATCGAAAATGGCAGGCAAGGGGGCGACTAGCCTAGAGGAAACACATCCAAGGAGCTCGATTCCCCCCAATTGGAGGAAGAGAACCAAGGGGCTCACTCTGCCCACCGAAAAACGATCCCGGAGGAAAACAGCAACAAAACTCCCTCAACCTGAACTCCTCACCCAGGGCCAAGGGAAGGAAGAAACAAGCCTACCCAAAACATAACCAACACTCATAAAAACTAAAATGTGCTCAACAGAGAGCGAGCCTACCACGGGAAGCGGTTAGATCTGAGGCTGCCGCCAACACCGAGGTAAACCACTCAACAAAACTAAAAATAAAACTACAAGAGAGCACCATCTTCAATCAAAATTAATTAGCCTAGTAAGACCAAAACAAAAGGAACCCAGCCTGGGGGGGGTACCTAGACGGGGCATCACTCCCACCAAGGCCAGTAGGCCAATGATCGTAATTCATGCTGGGGGGAGCCACCGCAAGGAACCACCAGGAAGGGAACCAAAGGGGGAAATAATCTATAACGACGAGGAGACGACTCAACTGAAAATAACAGAAGGAGACGCCATGCGTTCGACATGGCTGGCTGGGGACGCCGTGGCGACATAATAAGATCTCAATATTTATGAAAATACGAGACTATAACAGCCAAAAATAGAACAAAACCCACAAGAAGATGGTACTTAACTTGAAATAGTAAAGCTGCTCGATGCCATCGTTGAAGCAAAAGAAAATCCAAATAATGGAGAGCACACACAAAACAACCGAAGATTCACGTGCTAGAAAATGGAATGAGGTAGGTGGCGCTGGTGTCGCCGTCCTGGCGGGTGTTTGGTGTGGGGCTGTAACGGCTCACCGCTCTGTTCCGGGATTTTGATAAGGAGAGATCTTTCGAGTAGGTTTCCGTGGTAGTGGTAATTCACTCACCCTTCTTATACCGACGCTCTTCCAAGAAGACGCCGACTGGGGTAGTAACCCCAGCTTTCCTGAAAGCTCTTTTCTCTGGTATATCTAGCAAGGTTATACCTAGAAATTCGTGCTGTAATGGAATTTCACCGGCTGACACGGGACTGGACTCAGAAATATTCATTACAAGTTACAAATGAAACTGAATACCAAAAACAGTAAGCATTATATCATATCAGCAACTGGACTGACAGCCACTATCTGAGGATAACAGTCAGCAAAAATCTACTTACAAAAACATCAGCTCATTTAAAACTCTGCTGGAAACTGTTAGGTTGTCTTAAGGCATCGTGGAAACCTCAAACAAAAATACAGTAATACCTACAGTTAAACTGTTTTGAGTTATTACATTTTTTTCATGTTAGTGCATTTTTTTACTAAAAAGTATAGAAATAAAAAAATCAACTTACACTGGTCTATGCATTTTTTATGTCTGTCAGCAACAAATGTTAAAATGGATAAAAATAAAAAAAAATTAATAAAGGAAAAGATGTTAAATTATAATCAAACAAATTGAAAGTATATAACAAATATCCTGTAAAAAATTAAAAGACTGAAAATTATAAAAATACTTTGTATTGCCTTATTTACGTGATATTCCATTATAATGTGTGTACTGCACACTTCTATGTTTGTAGTGCCAGCATTCAGTAAACAGAAAAGTGCCAGATCACATACAAACATACATTAAAATACTGTATACCAAACAATGTGTTAATTTCAGGTTTATATGTACTTGCACTATCCAGACACCAACGTTGTCCAGAAGGTCCACAGCACTGCTATATACATGTGTGTGTATGTATGTATGTATGTATGTAATATATATATATATACACACACATACATACTAGCTGACCAACCCAGCGCTGCCTGGGAAAACTCTCTCTCTCTCTCTCTCTCTCTCTCTCTTTTGTTACAATGCCCAGCATTTTTGACATTTTATTCATCTCAGCGACCACTAAAACTTTGAATTAGACATAAATATGTCACTTTTTGGTTATTTTTACATGTCACCCCTTCTCTCCCCCCACTTCCTATCAGGGCTGAAATTGGACTTAATGGGCATCGGGAGTGTCACTATTCAACCCACTGACCTCAAAAACTATGGATTAGACACTAATATCTGTCTTTTGGTTATTTTTATATGTCACCCCTTTTATTGGGGTTGAACTTGCACTTAATGGGCATTGGGAGTGTCACTATTCATCTCAGCCACCTCGAAAACCATGGATTGACACTATCATCTGTCATTTTTCGGTTACTTTTACATGTCATCCCCTTCCCACCCTCTTCCTATCAGGGCTGAACTTGGACTTAAAGGGTGTTGGGAGTGTCACTATTCATCTCAGCAATCTCAAAAAACTAAGGATGCTAGCATCTGCCATTTTCGGTTATTTTTATTTCACCCCCTTCCCACTCCTTTCACCAACCCCTCTTCCTTCAGGGTTTAACTTGGACTTAAAGGGCACCAGGAGTGTCACTATTCATCTCAGCAAACTCAAAAATTATGGATTACACACTTATATCCATCTTTTTGGTTATTTTTATATGTCACCCTTCCCAAACCCCTTCCTATTGGGGCTGAGCTTTGACTTAAAGGGCATCAGGAGTGTCACTATTCATCTCAGCAACCTCAAAAACTATGGATAAGACACTAATATCTGTTGTTTTCAGTTATTTTATGTCACCTCCTTTCCACCCCTTCCTATTGGAGCTGAACTTGGACTGAAGGGCATTGGGAGTGTCACTACCCATCTCAGTGATTTATTATTTTTAGAAAACTATGGATTAGACACTAATATCTGTCATTTTCAGTTATTTTTACATGTTGCCCGTTATTTAGTAAGATAGTATACAAGTTTGGTTAAAATTTTCAATGCATTTCAGAGTGTATGTGGTACATACACACATACATTTGCATTTACATCCATTTATATATGAGGGCCTCAGAACCAGAAGGTTTGTAAACGCCACCCCACCGATTTGGAGTTAGGCATACCAGTAGATGTGGCAAAGTTTCCTCTGTCTATTCGTGCAGCATTTCTATGCTATTCATTTATTTTCAGTAAGGTCGAAATCCCTAATGGAACAGTAAGAATTATCGATTTTAGCTATATGAATGAACGTGGTGTTTTGGAGCTTACAGCCTCATGAGAGCGCAGTTACAACCAGAAGGTTGCATGTGCAGCAGCTCAGAGCGAAGCCAATGAGATTTTTATTTTCACTAAACGGGTATTCAGTTCAGGCCAATCAGCATTTTCCCGCATAAGGGGCCTCGTAAGTGTCGGCCAATTACCATTTAGTTTACATCTCTGCTATTGTTTACATACCCAGTCTAGTGATTTTATCATTTAAATTGAATGTCCGTAGTGTTGTGATTTGTTTTTTTTTATTATTATCCCTTATTTAGCGCCATTATGTCTTCTCTGATAGTGAAAGTGATCACTGTGATGTGTGCAACGGCCCAGAGGAAGAAAAAAAAGGACAAGGAATGAAACGTCATGGAAAAAAAATAATGTAAGTTACTGCACGATGCAGGCCAAGAATATGTTTCTCAGTGTACAGACAAACTCGTGCCTGCACGTAATGTAGGCCAGCCGTTTTAATGGTTAAACATTATGATGATGGAAGGTTATCATCGTCAGCATCGTTATTACTAATATTATTTTATTATTATTATTATTATTATTATTATTATTATTTTCCATCACTATTGATTACTGATCAATATCATTTTTATTATTATTATTATTATTATTATTATCATTATTATAATTATTATCATTATTACATTCATTGTTGTTATACCACGAATATAATAACACTTTATTATCATTTTACACATTTAATTATGGTTTAAGTGCTGGTTATGACCAGAATATAAACAAATGTGAGGGGTTAGGCGGACATTTTGAGTGCTAGCGCATAAAGCGCACTCACAATTTTTTTTCAAATTTTCACAAAAAATTTCTAAAGAGTAGGGCTTTCATATGAAACTTAGTTTAAATCAATATCTTTCTTAGAAGCAGAGTAATGAATGCTAGACTTTAAGGTCAATTTACTCATTTTTTTAAAAAGTGGCATAAACCTTCTGGTTCTGAGGCCCTCATATATACTGTGTATATATATATATATATATATATATATATATATATATATATATATATATATATATATATATATATATATATATATATATATATATATATATATATATATATATATATATATATATATATATATATATATATATATATATATATATATATATATATAATTGTAACAAATTACACCGCCATCATCTATGTGCTTACTTAAGAGCCAAATTCACATACACTGAGGAAGGTGACCAGACCCAATAGGGATCAGAACAAGAGAGAATTTTAAGGTGTGGAGCCAGCAAAGGTCACTCAGGTAAAAGATTAAAGACCCAGAGGAATTTGCAGGTTTGGTAATAGCTAACGTCTCTTTTCCATGGAGACTACTTTTAATAAACCTCCTGCTGTGCACACTTTCTGCTGGTTCTCAATGTTTTCAGATGTCCGTTGGTGTCCTTGTTTTGAACACGGTGGCATTAGCCCTGGGGCTATGTCTACAGGAGAAAGCGGACTCCTCCGGGCCAGTCATCAAGTCATTCTTAGCCCAGTTCTTACTTGAGACAGACACCTCGCTGCACTACGCCCAACTGGGCCC
>NC_089748.1:7650235-7797735 GCF_040412425.1 Macrobrachium rosenbergii
AGCACAATTTAATCCTGGAAGTTAGAATTACAGTAAACCCCTGTATTCGTGTTCTCACAGTCGCGGACTACGCACATTACAAGGTTTTTCTATGGAACATATCTCCATAATTATTGTGGAAAATTCACTAATTTGAGGATTTTTCACTGAGAAATAGTCACTATTACTGTATTTTCAGATAATTTTTCATGAATAAATGCACTTTTTGTGATAAAACTATTAAAATACTCAGGTATAAGCATTTTTACAGGAACTTTCTTGTGTTTAAGGAAATATCCAAATGGGCAGTTCTAAGTGTTTTTAGAGGGGTTTTATGTATTCGCGGATTTTAGCTATTCACGGGGGGGTGTGGTACCCATCCCCCGCGAATACGGGGGGTTCACTGTACAGCATGTGTAATTGTCTACCACCAATCCCGGAGATATAGAGCCAAGGGAGGTGCAGCAGTGTGCATATGATCGTTGCAACACTCTGTGCTATCAATTAATGCTCATCTCCAAGCTGTAGCAGTAGCTTTCATTTTAGACAAGCAAATTACAGTTTGCTCCATCTGTCTTCCTCCTGATTTGGATTTCACCTCTAATGATGTTCATTTACTGATCAATCAATTTCCTACTCCTTTCCTCCTCCTTGGTGATTTTAATGCTCACAACCCCATATGGGGTGGGAACACGACAGATGCCAAGGGTGGGATGTTGGAGGGTATTATGGATGATCATAATATCACTATACTCAATAATGGAGCCATGACTCACCATAACATCTACTCCAATACTTATTCAGCTATCGATCTGAGTTTTTGCTCATCTGGTGTTCACATTGATTATGAATGGTCAGTAAATGAATATCAAATGGGGTGACCCTTCCCAATTCATATAAAGCAGTTAGAATCAGCCCTCAGAGTCACCTCCCAAATGGAAGGTAGATGAAGCAGACTGGAAGAAATTTAGTGAGTCATTTCCATCCATCTCAGAGGCATATAATTAGTAAGAATGGAATTTCACCAGGTGACACGGGGCCTCCCTCAGAAATAGATTTTTCCTTTGTCAAAATCCCTTATATATATATATATATATATATATATATATATATATATATATATATATATATATATATATATATATATATATATGTGTGTGTGTGTGTGTGTATGTGTGTGTGTGTGTATATGTATAATATATATATATATACTGTATATGTAGGTATGTATATATGTATGTATGTACATGTATGTATATATATGTATATGTGTATATATGTATATATACACATATATACATATACAGTAATACCCCGAACCTGTGCAATTTGAGTTGCGCGAATTCACAGACACGTGAACTCTTCATTGGAACCTAAGTAATTATCATACACATGTTTTTCACAGACATGCAAAGATTTGTGAATACTGAGAAACCCTGCAAAAGTGTTTGTTTCATTTTTTATGTAATTATAAGTTTTCAAGCTTTAATGTGTAAATTAAATAACGTTAAATAATAAAAGTAATAATTTCTCTCTCTTTTTTACTGAGATGAGAGAATTTTTATGATAAATATCTTTTCATCTAATAATAAGTACTAATTTTCAAATAATAATAATAATAATAATAATAATAATAATATAACTGTAACTACAAAATTTGTATGTGTCACATATTTTAAACAAACAGATATTTTTCCCTCATCTTCTGTAAGAAGCTCGAAGGCAAAAGCTGTCAGACATGTCACTTTAACATGACAAGAAGGGGTAGTGTTGCTGATTAGTGGTCAAAGGTTTCTTGTAATTCTCTCTCTCTCTCTCTGTGTGTGTCCGTAATAATTCATAAAAAATTTCACTCTTTTAAGTAAGGACAACTCTCTCTCTCATTTGTAGCCAGAGCAACCTACATATTACTGTTTCTCTGTATGTCTTTAACTGTACAGCAGATAATTTTAAATTGATCTAATTTTACCTGTACCATTTACAAACTGTAAATGTGCCATTCTAAAACATAGAGACAAGAGCATTTCAGAACAAAGAGAAAGAGACAGAATAAAGAAGTTTTTAAAAACGAGGTTGATAAGACTTCTAAAAATAGATCGGTGGAATGGGGGAGAGAGAAATAGTATATTAATCTTCACACTCTCCTATATTCTTATGTTAACCATTTATTTCTTTTTTAAGGGCAATGTATTAAGTGAACTTTTAAATGAAATTACAGTAACTTTAATTTCACTTAAAAGTTAGTTTAATACTGAATTTCCATCTTTTGATATCTAACGTAAGAATAACTTTTTCTCTCTCTCTCTGTCTCCGTAATAATTCATAAGTAATTCAACTTGATATTTCAAGTAAGGACAATATCTCTCTCTCTCTCTCTCTCTCATTCATAGTTAGCGCTCACACATTTTTACAAATTATTTCTCTGTATGTCTTTACCTGTACAGTAGATATTTTAAATTGATCAAATTTTACCTGTACCGTCTACGAAGTGTAAATGCGCTAGTGTTCTCTCTCTCTCTCTCTCTCTCTCTCTCTCTCTCTCTCTCTCTCTCTCTCTCTCTCTCTCTCTCTCTCTCTCTCTCTCCCCGTTAGCGCTCACACGCTCACACATTTTTACAACTTATTATTTCTCTGTACGTCTTTACCTGCACAGTAGATATTTTAAATTGATCAAATTTTACCTGTACTGTCTACAAAGTGTAAATGTGCTAGTGTGGAAAATACGTTCTAAAACATAGACATAATAACTAATAGTTGTATTAGTCAAAATAAAAAACACTGCCTGTTAATGAAAAAGCATTTCAGAACAAAGAGAAAGAGACGTAGAATAAATAAGTTATTAAAAAGAGGTTGAGAAGACTTCTAAAAATAAATTGGTCAGAAGGGGAGAGAGACAGAAATTCTCTTCCAACTCTCTAATTTTATGTCAACCATTTATTTCTTTTTTAAGGGTAATGTATTGAGCTAACTTTTAAGTGAAATTACAGTAACTTTAATTTCATTAAAAGTTAACTTAATAATTTGGGAGCATTTATTAGCATTTTTAGAGACCGTGCCAAAATTATGCATAAAAAACCAAAGTAGATGCACGTGACTTCAGTGTAAATGAATCCCGAAGGAAAATGAGAGGCAGAAGTTCAGTACCTTCATTTGTGCCTAGACGATGCACTAATAAATGTGAAAGTGCTTGGTACTGAACTTCTGCCTGTCATTTTCGCGTGGGATTAGAATGGGAAGGGATAGATGTAATTGGGATTTTACCTAAGACCTTGCATAACCGCTGACTATGACTAATCGTAAATCAGTAGAACACATGATTGAGATAATTTACACATGAATTACTGGGGAAAAAGGTCGTTACTGGAAATTCTGATTAATTACAAAGTTATACTTTATTGCACAGAGATGTAGCATGACAAATGAGGATAAAGCATTCATACAATTCTTAATAGTAAAACTGTGATAGGATTTAACAGCAAATATAACTCTAGTGGGTTTCCAGAATAAAGAATGAATTATATACAGTTAAAGCACAATTGGAGAGCCACTGGCTTGGGAATTACTCAGTGAGATTCAATTGGGAATCAGCTACAAGAAATTATAGCTCGCAAATGTTCAGTGTTGAATCTGTTGCTTTCCTTGGGGTGATTTCACTAGACAAGATGGTGGGTGTAGGAGGCTAGGTTATTGAGATGACACCTATCTGAAAATAGAACAATTCAGGTAAAGCTTTGTGGATAATGGGTTCTTTCCCTAGCATTAATGGCACATGGGAATGAATGAATAAATTAATTCACTATGAACAAGGAACAATTAAGTCACTAAAATTATATCATACAGAGAATACACAAAACACTGGTAATGGATTTTGAAAAGCATTTACTGGGGAGAGAAATTTGTGAAATAAAGTGAGACACTTCAGTAAGAGGAAAAGAGAATTGGTAACTCAAATGTTAATTTCTGACATACCGTGGATCCCTTGCAAGTGCACTTTGCAACAGTGGGCGGATGAGTGGCCTTGTCTTCGGTCAGCAATCGAGGAATGCTTGTCACCAGGCCTCTGCGGCCTCAGTTCCAGTTCCTGGGCATATGTGTCACAACAAAGAAGGGCCCAGTTGGGCGTAGTGCAGCAGTGTCTGTCTCAAGTAAGAACTGGGCTAGAATGACTTGATGACTGGCCCGGAGGAGTCCGCCTTCTCCTGTAGACATAGCCCCAGGGCTAATGCCACCTTGTTCAAAAGCCTCAGGGCTAATGCCACCGTGTTCAAAACAAGGACACCAACGGACATCTGAAAACATTGAGAACCAGCAGAAAGTGTGCACAGCAGGAGGTTTATTAAAAGTAGTCTCCATGGAAAGGAGACGTAGCTATTACCAAACCTGCAAATTCCCTATGGATCTTTAATCTTTTTACCTGAGTGACCTTTGCTAGCTCCCACACCTTAAAAATTCGCTCTTGTTCTGATCCCTATTGGGTCTGGTCACCCCTTCCTCAGTGTATGTGAATTTGGCTCTTAAGTAAGCACATAGATGATGGCGATGTAATTTGTTACAATTATATATAATATATATATATATATATATATATATATATATATATATATATATATATATATATATATATATATATATATATATATATACACAGTATATATATAAATGGATGTATGCCGTATGTGTGTATGTACCACATACACTCTGAAATGCATTGAGCAATTTTAACCAAACTTGTATACTATCTTACTAAGGGACGGGCAACATGTAAAAATAACTGAAAATGACAGATATTAGTGTCTAATCCATAGTTTTCTAGGTCACTGAGATGAGTAGTGACACTCCCAATGCCCTTCAGTCCAAGTTCAGCTCCAATAGGAAGGGGGTGGAAAGGAGGTGACATGTAAAATAACTGAAAACAACAGATATTAGTGTCTTATCCATAGTTTTTGAGGTTGCTGAGATGAATAGTGACACTCCTGATGCCCTTTAAGTCCAAGCTCAGCCCCAATAGGAAGGGGGGGTTGGGAAGGGGGTGACATATAAAAATAACCAAAAAAGATGGATATAAGTGTGTAATCCATAATTTTTGAGTTTGCTGAGATGAATAGTGACACTCCTGGTGCCCTTTAAGTCCAAGTTAAACCCTGAAGGGAAGAGGGGGTTGGTGAAAGGAGTGGGAAGGGGGTGACGTAAAAATAACCGAAAATGGCAGATGCTAGCATCCTTAGTTTTTGAGATTGCTGAGATGAATAGTGACACTCCCAACACCCTTTAAGTCCAAGTTCAGCCCTGATAGGAAGAGGGTGGGAAGGGGATGACATGTAAAAGTAACCGAAAATGACAGATGATAGTGTCCAATCCATGGTTTTCGAGGTGGCTGAGATGAATAGTGACACTCCCAATGCCCATTAAGTGCAAGTTCAACCCCAATAGAAAGGGGTGACATATAAAAATAACCAAAAAGACAGATATTAGTGTCTAATCCATAGTTTTTGAGGTCACTGGGTTGAATAGTGACACTCCCGATGCCCATTAAGTCAATTTCAGCCCTGATAGGAAGTGGGGAGAGAAGGGTGACATGTAAAAATAACCAAAAGTGACATATTTATGTCTAATTCAAAGTTTTAGTGGTCGCTGAGATGAATAAAATGTCAAAAATGCTGGGCATTGTAACAAAGGAGAGAGAGAGAGAGAGAGAGAGAGAGAGAGAGAGAGAGAGAGAGAGAGAGAGAGAGAGAGAGAGAGAGTTTTCCCAGGCAGCGCTGGGTTGGTCAGCTAGTATGTATGTGTGTGTATATATATATATATATATTACATACATACATACATACATACACACACATGTATATAGCAGTGCTGTGGACCTTCTGGACAACGTTGGTGTCTGGATAGTGCAAGTACATATAAACCAGAAATTAACACATTGTTTGGTATACAGTATTTTAATGTATGTTTGTATGTGATCTGGCACTTTTCTGTTTACTGAATGCTGGCACTACAAACATAGAAGTGTGCAGTACACACATTATAATGGAATATCACGTAAATAAGGCAATACAAAGTATTTTTATAATTTTCAGTCTTTTAATTTTTTTACAGGATATTTGTTATATACTTTCAATTTGTTTGATTATAATTTAACATCTTTTCCTTTATTAATTTTTTTATTTTTATCCATTTTAACATTTGTTGCTGACAGACATAAAGATGCATAGACCAGTGTAAGTTGATTTTTTTTATTTCTATACTTTTTAGTAAAAAATGCACTAACATGAAAAATGTCGTAACTCAAAACAGTTTAACTGTAGGTATTACTGTATTTTGTTTGAGGTTTCACGATGCCTTAAGACAACCCTAACAGTTTTCAGCAGAGTTTTAAATGAGCTGATGTTTTTGTAAGTAGATTTTTACTGACTGTTATCCTCAGATAGTGGCTGTCAGTCCAGTTGCTGATATGATATAATGCTTACTGTTTTTGGTATTCAGTTTCATTTGTAACTTGTAATGAATATTTTTCTTACAGATGGGTAAACATACTTTCAAGTATGCATTGCTTGAAGCTGAACAATAGGACCTTGAAAACTTTTATGTTATTTTGAAAGTGAAGAATGGTACGTAGCATTCTTAAAATCCCTCTGACTCAGATATGTTGTCAGATATATGATGTACTCCCCAGCATTTGAATCATCAAGCAACTAAATTACTTGTTCATTAAGTCATTAAACAACTGAATCACCATCCCCAAACTACAGACCATACACAATACAGTGCTGTACATGCTCTGGACTTGCAATGTAACTTCACTTTAAACTTGTTTTCAGAATTAAACAAAAAAGGAAACTTTGCTATAAATTTTATCATATTTGTTTTAATTGCTTCTAGGTTGACTTGGTAAAACGATTCCGAGGTAACTTCATTATAGATGGAGGAGACCCTTACGAAGAAGATACGTGGAAGTCTGTAACAATTGATGGTGTGAAATTGCAGGTTTGTTGTTTTTATCTGTTTTTGTAGAAATTTTTGTAGAAGTTTAAGAAATTTTATACTTTAGTGCATCAAAGCATTATTTATCATGCTATATGATTTGTTAGCCTGTAATCCTAAATCTGCCTGCATTTTTAGCTATTACTCTTGTTTTTAGTTTCTTCCTTTTCCATAATTTGGTTTTCTTTGTTTTAGACTTTATATACTATCAGTTTCCCTGATTATATCTTACAGCAGCTTACAGGAAGTGTCATGCAAAAGGGACAGGTATATCAGGTATATTGGATCCTTATAAAGCATATGTTAAATTACCAAGACAAAGACATTAAATGGGCATGACAAAATAGAGGCTGGTTACCAAACTGACTCACTGCATTGGGGATATCACTATACATAACATAAGATTTAGAGTTTGGCCAGTGCCAGTTATACTAAAGGAATGTTAGATCATTGGTGTCCATCAAAGATCAGCTAAAAGCCCTGTCTTATTCACCCTAGTAACAAAGGAAGCAACAGAGGGATGCAGAAATGGAAGACCTCTGGGAGCTGCGTTGTGCAAATGAAATTGTTTTAATGGAAGAATCGTGTCTTAGATTTAAGGGATGTTAGAGTGGAGTTAAGAGAGAATTGGAAATTAGTGGAAGCAAAACGAAGCATATTATGACCAAGAAAGGAAATAAACTGATACTATGGAGGAAGTGTAGGGCAAATGCAACACTGTACACTGGATGTTGGTGAATTGCACCATAGATGATCGTTTTGAAGAATATGGTACCAAAATATGTAAGGGAAAATGAAGAGATGAAGAAGAATGCCATGTTATGATGGAGGGACCAGCTTCGAAGGGGACAGAACAATTTGGTTTCCTTGTCAACATTTTATATTGAGATACTGTTATTATGAGAGAAAAAATGTAGCAATATCCAGATGAATTGGAAAGCAATAACTAGACTACTGGAAAATAGGGGTACTGTTTCTCAGTTTTCAACCGAGCTAAAGCTTGACTAATGCATAAAGCCCATACTTGACTGTGCATCAAAGACTTGAACACACAAAGAAGATGAAAGATGATTTTAAGAGTTGTGATAACAAAATTCTGAGATTCTTAAGTCTTTATCAAATCTGTTCTTTTTTTATTTGTATTGAGCTTCATTGTCCTTTATTCAGGAACTGCAGAGAACTTCCTTTCCTTGATTACAGGCACCTATGAAAACTTGGGAGAAAGGAGAGAACTCTATGTTTCCTGTATTAGACGTTTTATGTCTGTGGTACTCCTCCAAAGAGGAAGCTTCCCAAGACAAAGGAAAAGAAGAGGATGAGCAAAGGGAAAAGCATTTGTGATTCAAGGCCTACACTTTATCCACAAGTAATTGGCTCGTCACTCCAATCAAGAGTCCTAAGATTCTTCTAGACATCATAAACTTTCAACAGGAATGGGAGTGAGAAGGACAAACAGATTTAGTTCATTACCTTTCTTTAATTCAAACTTTAATATCTGCTACTATAGGCAGAATCTGTACTCTCACTAACTGAAAGAAGCACCTTGTGCTTTAAGTTTCTTTCCTGTGGCTCTTTCCAAAGTATCTTTTTAGCATCATGATGAATAGAACAGCTCTGGTTGAGGCTCCTTTGGTCATCAGAGCAGAACTGGCTATGAAAGCTGAGGAGGTTCTAGTCGGTAAGGCAGCATTGGTGATGGCTCTAGTCATCAAAGTGGCACTGGTTATGAAAGGTGGAGCAGCTTTCATTGCTAGAGTAGTTTTGGTTGTTTGAATGTCTCTAATTGTGGATCTGGTCATTGGAGTGGCACTCTGGTCATGAAAATTGGAGAAGCTCCAGTCATAGGAGCATTATTGGTCATGACAAGGGAACAGTCGTGGACTTGAAAGCTTGAGCACCTCTGGCTGCTGTTTCAGTCATTAGAGTGGTTTTGGTTGTGGCTCCTCTTCTCTAGAATTCAAATAGCAGACTTGGTCAAGCAGAGCAAAAGACCAGCGTTAAACTTAGTCAGTACTGGGCCTGACTGTATAATCTGATTTTAATCATAGCATATACAGTATATATGGACATCTTTGCCATGCCGTACACTACCTGAAACTTGTATCACATCTAGCTTAAGCCAAACTAACCATTTCAGGGTAACATGAAATACAGTAAAGAACTAACTCTGGTTACTGATGGCATGTATTGCCTATTGCTATGACCCCTTGGTCATAACTTTTGTTTTATTCAGGTCTTATTTGAGCATTCTCAGATGTATTTTTATGAATCATGGTTTTGCCTCTTTTTGAGTACAGTATATGATTGGCTGTTTCTGTTCGGACATTTCTCTAGGGTGTTACTGCTTTTCTTCATTCCATTCTGATGGTTAAAATAAATAATATAGGTTCTAAATCAACAAAAGTAATCTGATGTTGATTTTTTATTTTTATTTTTATAGCTTAATGTGTTCTCACTTGAAAATTAGTCATATTATTGGCCAATAGCACCATATCCTGTGGAGTTTTCAGTTGATGGATTTGATGAAGCAGGCTTCCTTCAAAATAAGATTGTAAAATACCACTAGATAATCTATGTTGGGCTCCCTTATGGACAGTTTTTAGATTGTACACAGAAACAGACAGGCTTAGCTGTAAAATTTTTCATTTGCATAGACAAAACAGGTACTTGAGTTCAATAACTAGATTGGCAGAGAGCAAAAGAAATAAACAGAAAGCATAAGTGCAGTTGAGGGCAAAAGTGTTAGCAAATACTGCACAGAAATTAGGTATTGTCCGTAAGGCCTCAGTATGCATTTATAACAGTGATAAAATCAGCTCAACCTGTTTTAAGTCTTTTTCCTTCCTTTACCAGAATATTGTTCTCTGGTGTGGATGTCTGCCTCTGCCAAAGATTTACCTCTTTTAGACAGAGTGGTTCATGGAGGTAGAAATTTGTTTTCAAAAATTAGCAGTCATGACTTGGACCATCAACAGATGGTCTCTTGTTTGTCAGTTTTTCATAAGTTGTGTTTTAACAGATCTTTCCCATTCACAATTAGTCCCTAATCCTCTTTTCCTGCTGAGAGCAACCAGATTAGCAGAACAGCAGCACCAATATGCAGTAAATGTGCCTCACAGTTGAACTTCTTAGTTGCAGAAGTCCTTTATTCCTCACACTGTTGGACCATGGAACGGTCTCCCTGAGGATGTCGTGCAATTAGAACTTGAAAGGTTCAAGCAAAGATGCATTGCATTACTACCCAAAACCAATTCTTGTATTTTACTAATACTTTTTATAGTGTAGCCACTGTTTGTCCTCAAAGGAGTTACTCTCATGGTCCTTAGAGGGCTCCATAAGATAGACCAACCAATTTCAAAGAACTCTCTTCTAGTTGGTCTCGGCCAGTAGAGTGCATGTTGACACTGATTGAGTGTGGGACTCAAGACAAGATGGCTCTTTCTCTTGTCTACAGCGACTGCCTAGGTTCAGTTCCTATTCTTAACCTGCAGATGTGGCAACAGTGCATCGCATGTCAGCTATTATCGTGTCAACAATGCACTCTGTGTGAGACTATTTACTCATTACAGTACTCTCTTGGTCTGTGTGACTGTAAGACATGACATTCCTTTCATCAGACTACAAGCTCCTAGATCATAATTTGGTCCTCATGGAAGTACCAAACTTAGAAGAAAGTTAACTGCACAATTTTAAGTCTCAGTGAAAAGTTTTGTTTTTAAAAAATTTTTGTAGCTGGTAGCTTATTTCATGAAAGTCAGAAGCCGGCGCCAATAGCGCATCATGTCTTTCACAAGGCAAGAATTAGGTTTGGTTTTAGTGTTGATGGAGCATTCTTAGTTAGCTGACAAACAGGGTTTAATTATATTGAAGCAATAACTTTAAAACAGTGTTGTTCTTGAAGATCATTGGTATATGATCTTGGGGTTACTTAGTAGATATGCTAGGTTACTTGAATTTTGGATTAGTAGTAGCCTAATCGTTCATATACGCTACATACAGCTGTAAACGGCTTTTGACCGTGCTCAACTTTCAAACCTTGGTATTGAGTACAGTAAACCAATTTGTTAATTTTAGTACTTAATTACCGAACTGAACAGTTTTTGTGATAATGTTCCCCAATTATCATTAATATTAGGGAACTTGTATCAGATTACAGGCAGTCCTCGGTTTACGGTAGGGATTCTGTCCTCGGCAGCACGCTGTAAGCCAAAAATTGTCGTAACCTGGAGCATCTTAATTGTAATGGGAATAAACAGCACTTACAGTGCCGTAAGTCCAGGTAATGGTGCCGAAAAGTAGGTAACGGTGCCATAAATCCACTTATGGCGCTGAAAAATTGGGGTTAAGGGCACCATTAGGCAAGTGCCCTAAGTCCGGAAAGAAATGTTTTCGCATGTATTGCTCTGCCTATAAGTTGCGTCACTAGGAAAACATTTGTGATGTCTGTTTGCCTACGTGGTTATAAGACTTTTACGTTTTCATATAATGGTCATTGAAATTGTACTTAATTTATATGTATGTAGCTTTTTAAAAATTTTCCTTTGGTAAAATATTTTCATTAAAGTACTTTTTCTTTTGTAGCCTACAGCTTTAGACTTGCAAGTAGCTTAGGACTGGTAAACAAATTAGATTCAGGGTACTATATAGTTATATAGTTAACTTGAGTGGCATAACATTCAAGAATTTACTTTTAATGCAAAATTTATGTAGTAATTATTTAATATAATACATGACTACAGTCTTAAAAGAAACAACCCACTGGTATCAGGGCTAACAGTATGGCTACATACTTGTGCCAGAGTTAACCTATTTTATGTTAGTTGTTCTTAAGTTAGTGCAAATAATTAGCACGTCTAACATTTTGTGAGATTACATTTCAGACAAAATTTATGGTAGTAATATGAATATGGTAATACTGTACAGTCGACCCCTGAATATTCGCGAATTTCTCTATGGAACATATAAAAACATTATTCGCAGGAAATTCGCCAGTTCGCGGTATTTTTCATAGAGAAATGTTCATAAATTACTGTATTTTCATATTGTTTTCATGACTAAGTGCACTTTATGTGGTAAAACTATTAAAATATTCTGGTATATATAAGCATTTTTAGAGGGTTTTTTGTGTTTTGAACTATCAAAATAGGCAGTTATAAGCATTTTTAGAGGGGGTTTTAAGTATTCGCGGATTTTAGCTACTTGCGCAGGGTAGTCGTATGCATCCCCCACAAATACTGGCGATCAACTGTACTTACTACTGCCTTATGGATAACCATTGTCATAACATTATACTACAGCTACACACTTGTGACCAAATTAACCCCGTAGTATTCAGAGTCTACTATCTATACAGTGATTATAGATGGTTAGTATCAAGTAGTTTCTAATAATAACTTGTTCCTTATATCACTACAGGGCTGCTATTTTGCAAGACCCACAAATTACATGTGCAGCAGCAAATTGCTTGGTTCACTTTTCGCCAGTGGTACGGCCCATACCACCATGAACACTGCCCTTGCAGGAATAAAGAGGAATACTATGGTTGGTCGCCAGATGTGTGAAATTTGCATTGTGCGCTTGGCAACAAATTTTAAGAATGAAACAGCTCACTGTCAGCTGTTTCATTGGTGCTTTAAGCTGTCTTGTTGGGTCTTAGGTTTCAGTAAGGGTATGGAAGGAGGAGACTACATCTTTCCGGCAAAACTCCGGCAGAGTATATTTCCCTCCATTTCCGAGCAGAACCCATGTTTGGGCCAAAACCCAAAAGCATTGGTTCCTAGTACCTCCCTGATCAACCCCTCTAATGGAGAGAAGTCTTTACTTGGGGGAGATGTCCCTTTTATCGGACATGAAGTGGATATTGCCTCTGAAACTGCCCTGCTGAACCCAGAAGGACCAGGAACACATCCTTCAGCTGTACATGAGAGAGATACCTCAAAAGGAAATCAATCTCCCATGCAGCTATCAGATACCGAAGGGGATCCTAATAGGATCCCCCTAACCCCATCTTCTGAGGGGTATAGTAATTCATCCAGGACTTCTGTTCTTTGGTTGCCAGGCAGTCACAGTATGGCTGGCAGGGCACAATCAGATTGCGCAAGCTTTCCCAGTAGGGAAATACCATTTGCTGATATCCACAAGGAAGTTATGAGCAGTATCAAGGATGTCTTTGCTACTGAATGTCAGTAGTATTTCCCCCGTATTTGGGGGGGTTAGGGACCACGGCCACCCATGATAAACGAAAATCCTCATTAATTTGGTACGCCCAGCACCCTTCATGTCAATATATCAAAATTATGGGCTGTCAAGGCTACACCCTTCTCCTGCGTATCTACCAGAAAAAGACTGGGAATTCCACAGAACTATGCTAAAATCTTACCTAATTTACTGTATTTTCGTAGTTACTGAAATGCAAAAAGTTGTAATTATAGCATGGAAAATATGAAAAAATGAATGACAAAGTAATGTCATGTTTATCTATAAAACAATACAGTACAAAACAAATAAGCATACATGTTACATATACATAAAAATCACTCTCTCTCTCTCTCTCTCTCTCTTATCTCAGGAGAGAGAGAGAGAGAGAGAGAGAGAGAGAGAGAGAGAGAGAGAGAGAGAGAGAGAGAGAGAGAGAGACTTCACATCAATATGTCAAAATGATTGACAGTTAAGGCTACACCTCTCTCCTGCTCATCTACCAGAAAAAGACTGGGAATTCCACAGAATTATGCTAAAATCTCACTTAACTATACTTTACTATATTGTCCTAGTTATTGAAATACAAAAAAATGTAATTATAGCATGGAAAATATGAAAAAATGAATGACAAAGTAATGTCATGTTTATCTATAAAACTTTACAAAAGTAAACATACATGTTACATATGCATAAAAAAATCTCTCTCTCTCTCTCTCACCCACTCTCTTATCTCAGTGAGAGAGAGAGAGAGAGAGAGAGAGAGAGAGAGAGAGAGAGAGAGAGAGAGAGAGAATATCACCCTTCTGGCAGTATACACAAAGCATCTGAGCTACAAGCTTTGTGGTTGGCTGTTTCCAACCCTTCCAGCCAATAGAGTGTTGTCATTGGGGGGATTTGCTATAAGCTCTGTGATTGGCTACTTCCAACTCCTCCAGTCAACAGCGTCTTGTCATGGAGCCTACGTCAAAGCAATAAAAAATTGTAACGTACATATGTATGCATGTGCTCATTTGATGACTTTTTGAACTTCCAGGAGTTTTTATGTTAATAATACAGTGATTCATATTTCATTAAAGGAATATACAGTACTGAGAGAGAGAGAGAGAGAGAGAGAGAGAGAGAGAGAGAGAGAGAGAGAGAGAGAGAGAGAGAGAGAGAGAGATTGATTGATTGATTGATTGATTGATTTGAAAATGTAAATATTTTACCATAATAAATGTATTTCTGGATCGGGGTCCCGTGTCAGCCGGTGAAATAATCCATTCAGCACTTATTTCTAGGTAATTCCGTTGCTAGATACCAGAGAAAAGCTAAATGTAAAGCTGGGTTTACTACCCCAGAGCGAGCTCCAAGAAATGGAGTCGTATATGGTAAAGGGTGAGATTGTCACAATCACGGGACCCTGCCCTATAAAGATTCCCAATGTCAAAAGTCCCAACGAGAGAGGTGCCGATACAACCCCATGCACTACTCGCGGACTGTACACAAGGCAACACTAGCTGCATTCCATTTTAGCACGCGATTTCGTTCACACGTAATTTCGTTGTGATCCTTATTTTGTGCTCTATTTTGGCATTTTTATGGCATCCTCGCAAGGTTCTTCTTCAACAAGTTGAGTACCAGTGTTTTATTGTTTTTTAGGCGATTGAGGCTCCTTATTTTCCTTTAGTTTAATAATTAAAGGGATTTATAACGCCCGTCTCGATCTCCTCTCACGGCGTCTCTTGACCTCTCTTGGTCTTGGGTCGGCATGTTTGTTTTGTGTTATTTATTAGTATCCCTTTTTATTTGGGATATTTTACCAATTAATGATTCCTAACTTTAGTGGGTTTGATTAATTTTATGTTTGTTCTGTACCCCTTTACTACGAGAAGTGCTATTTAGCGTTTAGGCTACGAGCTACCCCTCGGCCCATTCGCTTTTTATCATGGCTTCATTACGAGTGATGTTTAACGTTTAGGCTACGAGCTACCCTCGGGCCCATTCGCTTTTTTATCATGGCTTCATTACGAGTGATGTTTAGCGTTTAGGCTACGAGCTACCCCCTCGGGCCCATTCGCTTTTTATCGTGGCTTCATTACGAGAAGTGCTGTTGAGCGTTTAGGCTACTAGCTACCCCCTCGAGCCCATTCGCTTATTATCATGGCCTCATTATGCCTTAATTTTGTTCCTCACTTCTCTTAGCCTTTGGGGATCTTATTTTCATTGGTACTGTTACGGTATTTACTTTGTTTTTATAATTTTGTTTATTTTGTGAATTTTGTGTTCCCTTCCTGGTCAAGTGCTGTCATGCTGTTTAGGCTACGTGGTTCCCCCTCGGGCCTATTCGCTTCTTATTTTGGCTTTATTTTGCCTTATTTTAGACTCACTTCTCTAAGCTTATGGGAACATGATTTTCATTGGTACATTTGAGTTTTGACCTTGTGCTCGGATGCTTTTGAATTTTGTTAATTTTGGGGTACTTTCATTTAACTGGAGGTCGGCCATTTCCTTCACGTTCATGTCGTGTTGGGCCTGCCTATCCTCCTACATGTACCTTATAGAAAATTTTTGTTTTATTATGCATTATTTGAGTTATTGGTTAGCCTTTACCCCTCTCCTAGGCTTCCTTCCTTTGCATCGCCTCAGTTAGGTTAGCCTAGGGGTTGGCTATAACACTTTTTCCCTTCGGGGAAAAATCGTTAAGGAGGGACGATCTCGATCTGTACGTATGAGTTTCATGTCTGTGATCTCGTTCTGTACATATGTTTTTATGTCTGGTGCTTCCCTTTGTTTGGTTTTGGCTTGGATATATTGCCTACGTCCACCCTCTCCCTGTTTCGGCTTTTCACTTAGGCTAATGTTCCTAATAAGTTAAGCTGGAATAGCGAGGGTTTACCTCGTAGCCTATCCTAGTTCAATCCTTCTTTGGGTTGCTTACCAATGGTGACCGAGTGCTCTCCCCACTCCTGTTCACACTTCTTTTACCGACTATATATATATTATTTTGTGGTATCGAGAATCCCCTTCTCTCCCTTTTATCCTTTGCTCTCTCTCTCCCCCCTTGGTTTGTTTTTTAAGGTTTGTTAACTTTCCAAGGCTTGAGAGCAATTTATCCTTATTTTATGCTGTAGCCTACATCGCCTCCCTCTGCATTGATTGGTTGTCCCTCGGTGTGTCTGACCTCATCGGTTGGCACTCCACCTGGACCTGGAGGTGACCGGGAGTGCTCTCCCCACTCCTGTTCACATTCCTTTTACCTTTCTTTGCTCTCCTGGCCGTAGAGGTTTTTGCCCTTCCTCTCCTTTTCTCTCGCTCGTCGTGCAACACAGCTCACATAGCGAGGGGATCTATGAGAATCTCTGGGCGCCGGGAGTGCTGTCCCACCCTGGTCGCTACTTTGGGTTACCAACCTCCTGGCCTATCCTTCCCCCTTCCTTTACGTCGACTGTTTCCCTTCGTGGTGCTTCCCTACATGTTTGCACCTCACTGTTGGGATCTCATACGAGGCCAGTTAGCGTTTCCACCTAACTGTCTTCTGTTTTATTTACTTTCGGCGTTCCCCCTCCATTTTGCTACTACCTGTTCGGTGTTTACGTTATCTTGTTGGGCGCTCTCCTTGCTTACTGCTCCGGCGATTTTAGTGTTTAGCGGTCGGCGTTTATTCCCCACCGCTATCACTTCGTTCAGGATATCCTCCTCCGGGGGTTTTCCTCTCTTGGCTCTGAGTGCGCCCACTTCCGAACAGTTCATAACCTTCCCACTTTGTTTCCGTCACATATTGTTCAAACATGATCGCTTCGGAATGTTCCGTTGACTCTGTTTTTATGTCTATGAGTTTTGTCCTGTTAGCCCGGTTTTCTCTCCGGTTTTCTCCGGGGGTTTTCCTGGTCTGACTAGGCTAAGTCGCTGCTACGGTACTCTGCTCCAGCATCCGTTCCAGCATGCCCATTTCTCATACGTTTTCAGCTGGTTTTGTCGAGTGCAGGAATGCTCCGCTATCCTGCAACAAGCCAGAGATCACGGAGTCTATAGTTCCCATTCCGGTGCGCAGTCTGTTTTGGAGAATTTATAGTTTGGCACGGAAGGTTATGAAGTACGCTATGCTCTCCCCGAGCAGACTTCTTGATGAACCCGTAGGTTTTATATATACCTGTTGTTTTCGTCTCCGCCAAACTCCGCCTCATGTGACTTATTCTTGGCTCGGAAGGTTGTAAAGTACGCTATGCTCTCTCCGAGCAGGCTACTTGATGAATCCGTAGGTTTTATTTACACCAGTCGGTTTTATCTCCGCCAAACGCCGCCTCATTTGGCTTATTATTAGTCGTTTGGCACCTGGCAGATTGCGTTGTACGCTATGCTCTCCCAAGCAGGCTACCTGATGAATCCGTAGGTTTCATATACACCTGTCGGTTTTACCTCCGTCAAGCTCCGCCTGATGTGGCTTATTAATAGTCGCTCTTTCGGCGATAAATCGGTAGGTTTCACATATACGCCTATCGATTTCCCTCCGCCAAACTCCGTCTCCGGGCGAGATTCTCGATAAATTGGTAGGTTTCATATAAACCTATCGGTTCTCCGCCTCATGTGGCTTATTAATAGTCGCTCTTTCGGTGTTTGGGCTCTTCTCGGTGGATCGGTAGGTTTCATATACGCCTATCGATTTCCTCCGCCAAACTCCGTCTCCGGGCGAGATTCTCGATAAGTCGGTAGGTTTCATATACACCTATCGGTTTTTCCTTCGCCAAACTCCATCTCATATGACATATTAATAGTTGCTCCTCCGGTGTTTGGGGTCCTAATTTTCCCCTCCTGGAGGCCGGCCGCAAGTCTCGTAACTCTTCGCTTCAAGTTAATTGTTTACGGAGAGTTTTCTGAAGACGTTATGCCTTTCTGTCTCGTTCTCGAACCTGTGAACATCGTCCCGGAGCGATAAGTAGGTGCGAGAATAATTGAGGCAAACCTTTTCCGCTTAGCTCGGAATTAGGTGAGGCAAACTTTTCCTCTAGGGGATTCGTTAGCTTCTCATCCCTTTTCGACGGTTCCTGGTCTACCGTCCCTATCCCTTTTTGACGGTTCCTGGTCTACCGTCCCTAAGGTGAAATCAGTTAAAAAAGAACCTTTTTTAAACCAAGAAGACCCGCTCCGGGGCCCCTCGAGGATGTCTCGGATCTCTAATCCGTGCCGCCTCTGAGTTTGGCCTCATCTTCTGAAAGGGACACGGCCAAAGCAAAGCAAGGCGGTTACCCCCTCCTTCCTTTGTTGAAGACTCTTTTACGGGTCTCCTTATAAGGAGCTCGATTTGAGAGTCATTGTCAACCTATCAAACTATCTATCTACCTCATGGTCTGTGCCTTCCCTTTCCCAGGAGCTTAAATCCCAAGAGATTAATCTCAAGACTCATTGTCAATGGATCACCTGTTAAATCCTGCTCCGTTCCGGAATTCTATCGTTCCGGACACCTCCACCTCTTTTCCCCTCCAGTCTGGGGAACCTTGGCGCTAACCCTTTATGCTTTCCCAGCATGAAGGCACCCTCCTATCGGGGTGTGGGGCACACGGAGGTTGGTGGAAGGGCATTTCTTCCCTTCCGCCTGGTATCCCCTTATCCGGGTTTTGCCAGACTGTCAGAAGGAGCATGGCATCTGTCTGGCAGGATCCCTAAGTGAGCCCTCATCTTCGCTAGGGGCTGGGCACATCGTCTCCGTTGAGAACTCTAACGGAGTGGCAGGCAGAGAAATTCAAGTTCACGCCAGCTGTGGGGTCTTACTGTGCTCTCTTTGAGAGCCCTGCTTCCTACCCCTTGTGCTCCGAATGTAGCCCTCTTATCAACAGGCTTGTTTCGAAAATAAACCGCTGAGGCATTTCCGGGAGACAGATATCACAGATACGTTCACAATGGATCTTCTAACCCGGACTACGCTTCTAATTTATTCAGCGTATTAGCTCCTAAGCTTCCGGAGTCAATTCCCGGAAGCTGAAACAGGGTGTAAGTTAGGCTTGCCTGTTCCGCCTTGAGCCGAAAAATCTTATGAACAGTTTCACCTGGAGAATTAATCTTTTCCCCAGGTGGGCGTTGTTATGGTCCGTCTGGGGCTACTAATGTTACTCAGAGGCTCCGTTCTCGTGGGTGTCTACCTTACGAGCGAAATTATCTGATCTTGCCGGGCCCTATCCCAAGTCCGGCAAGAAGTTCATGTAGTTCAAGAGCCCCCTGCTCAGGCGGTGGTGCAGGCTCTTCGGGTTTCTGCCCTGGACAGCCGTCAGCCTCTCACTCCCAGCCTCCACCTCGATGTGTGCGGGTTCAGCCAACACATCAGCCCCTTGTAACACCCCCGTGTGTCTCTGCCTCCCCCATGTGCCTCCGCCAGAGTTTTCTTTGCTTCATACGAAAACCCAAGGAAAGAATTTTCACTAGACATTCGGCCAGAGGTTCTGACCCTCAGTTATCATAGGAGCAGGGAAGCATCCTACTCCTCTCCGAGAAATTGGGAAGGCATACGCTTCAGGGGAGACAATCAAGCCTCCTCCCTGTAGTATTTCTCATATGGGTGGGAGGCTGTACCATTTTCGGGGCCACTGGAACTTCAGTCCCTGGGCCCAGAGTATAGTTATCAAGGCCCTGGGTGGAGCTGGACTGTTGTCCCCCTCCCCCAATCAGGTTCAATCAGCCTCCGGCCAGAGTTCTGGGGGTCTTTGTGAATGGCCTGTCAGGCTTTTTCAGTCTGCCAAGGAAGTTCCCTTCCACTGGAAAATTTTTCCGGCGTGTCCCGTTTATTTTCCTCATTCAATGTGGCAAGTCTCGGTTGCTTACAGTTTTGTGGGTTCGGATCCTACTGCTCCGTGGAGCCGTAACCACCTCTATAGACCTTTCCGGACGCTTCCTTTCACATCTTGGTTGCAGAAAGGTCCTATCCCTTCTTGGGATTCAGACTGGGAGCAGGTGCCCCTTCAGGTTCATGCCCTCCTCAATGCAGCTCCAGAGTCTTTGCCAGTTTGAACAATACCGTAGTTCAACAGCTCCGGTATTAGAAGGCTATGCTAGCTGCATATCTAGTTGCCTGGCTCATTTAGGCACCCAGCGTGGGAATTGCCTGAGGGTGCGGTCATTATAATCGGTTTTCTAGAGTCTCTGGGCTTCTAAGTAAACAGGAAGGAATCCCACCTGATTCCGGAGGATAGCCTTCAGTAGTTGTGAATCCAGTGGAAGCGGAAAGAGATAGCAAGGGCGACCTATCAATTCATCAACTCAAGCATACCTCTCGCCGTGCCCAAGAAAAGGTCTTGTTCTCTCCAGTTTGCTTCAGTGACGGTTCTCCTTCTGAAGTCAAAGCTGGAGTTTATAACCAGGGTATGGCGGAGTCAGGTACGTGTCTCCCTGATTCCTCCTGTTTGAATAGTGGCCTCCGGCCTTGCACAACTATCAAGTGCTTACCGAAGTCAGTTCCTCTCCAGCTTTCCCCTCTGGCCTCAGTATTCCACACCGTCACCTCTCGGGGCAGGTGGGTTGGATATTTTTTGGCCCAATGAAATACATGGAACTTAATCGGTCACGTTCCGGCAGTTCCATATCAACGCTTTGGAGGGCTGTGGCAGTCTTCCTGTCCTTGGGAAACTTCTTCCCCCCAAGAGGTTTCATTTTAGGCTGGTTCTGAACAAAACAGCAATAGTGCGCTGCGTAAACAAGTGGTTTTGGACTCGAGTTGCTTCATTCAGGGTATGGTTCATTCTTCTCCATAACCAACAGACACAAGTGCCTCTGTCTACCACCCTTCTCGTAGGGGTCCAAAAGGTCACTACTTTTCCCTATCCAGGGCCTCCCCATGGTGTCGGAATAGTCCTTAGACGGAGCGTCATTCAGGTAGTCTTGTGACCTTTTCCTGGACCTGAAGTAGGTCTGTTTGCAACCCAATTCAGCCACAAACTATCAAGCTGTCACGTCTGGTATAAACTCAGCCTGCGTCAGCCCCTCAAGCTCTGATGCCCTGGCTTTGTGGTCTTTGTGAATCTTACAGTTTAGGAGGAAACTGGTATTGGTCCTGTTATTACTGTTTTCCTAAAATCAGTTAAGGGATCCTACTCTACTGCAGTATGGTTCTGCAGTTATAAGAACTAGCACTCTTCACATAGTTTTCGAAGCTACAGTAATGATGCGGCCGCATTGGCCTCGAGGAAAGTGTTTTGTTGGAACCAGACTCACAGGCTCTTAACTTTCATCCCTAAGGTCTGTGTTCGTCTAAGACCAGTACTCCAAATCCACATTCGGTTTCCTGGTCTTTGAGTAATGTATCGGAGTTAGCTTCGGTAACCAACAATCATCTTGTTCTTACCTTTCCTTGTCGGGAAAGACCCAAAATTTTTAATCAGCTTAGCTTCTAGTGTTAGTTTTCCTGTACTGTCTGCCCTGTCTAGCGGAACCAATCATTTTGGTTTCCCCTCATCAGGGGTTGTGTTGCGAATTCCTCACCCTAACTTTCTATCTACAGTTGAAGGTCCTCATTTCTGGTCACCTTGGAAAGTACTCCCTTTTACAAGGTCTGTTTCCGTGCCCAGTTTTCTCCTTACAGGCTTTTTTAGACAGGACCTCGCAATTTTGTCAGATCCTCTCTTTTTAAAAAAAGGGGGGGTACTGTTGTCATCGTGGCTGCTATTAGGCAGAAAGTATTTTCTTAATACAAGCCTATTCAGGTTCAATCCTAAGCTCATGATCTTAGACGGTGACCACTTACATTATTTTCATTACATGAATTTAGAGGACCTTACTAATGTTCAAGGTAGAATTCTCCTAGTTTTCAACGTCTCTGTTTTAAGTCTTTATTAGCATAAGAATGATGTTTATTTCTCTGTTATTATTTCACCAGCTGACACGGGACCCGATCCAGAAAAAGGATTTTGACAAAGGAAAAATCCATTTCTGGGAGGGGGCTTGTGTCACCCGGTGACCCACCCCTGTTTTTCATTCTCTCCTCCCATGATAAACATCATTCTAGTGGGTGGGTGCTAACATGGAATGCTCTCTAGTGTTGCCTTGTTTACAGTCCGCGAGTAGTAGTGCATGGGCTTGTATCGGCACCTCTCTCGTTGGAACTTTTGACATTGGGAATCTTTATAGGGCAGGGTCCCGTGATTGTGACAATCTCACCCTTTACCATATACGACTCCATTTCTTGAGCTTGCTCTGGGGGTAGTAACCCCAGCTTTACAATTAGCTTTTCTCTGGTATCTAGCAACGGAATTACCTAGAAATAAGTGCTGAATGGATTATTTCACTGGGTGACACGGGCCCCTCCCCAGAAATAGATTTTTCCTTTGTCAAAATCCTTTTTATGATGTAGTAATTCAGTAGAGAGAGAGAGAGAGAGAGAGAGAGAGAGAGAGAGAGAGAGAGAGAGAGAGTGGGGGTTTAACTGAGGTATGTTTGTAAAGTAAGCTGTTTTGTGATATTTGAGGGTTTTTATTTAACATTTTATTGATATTTTGCTGTGATTACATTAATATTAATGTTTGGGAGTTAGTAAGTAATTTTCTGTTGTAAAAAATTTATTTATTCATGAAAATTAAATGAAAATAAAAGAATTAGTGAATATTGCTCTATGAAGAAATCCACGAATTAGTGAATTTTCCGTGATATATTTGAAGATACGTTCCACAGAGAGCCCCTGTTTAACTGAAGGCACGAATGCTGGTCCACGATCTAGCGGGGACCCACTGTATATCAGAAACAGTATCCATGATTCCAAAGAGGAAATCAGGTCAGTCCTGGACACCGAATTAGATGTAAGGTTTAAGATTTCTCGGCCTTTATGCCTGGGAGAGTTTGGTGTCAGGGCTCCGACTGGTAGCAATAACACAGCCAGTTCAGGCTATGAAACTTCAAATCAAAAGATAGTAGGGGCTCTAGTAACCACCCCTGATGATACTGATAATCCTTGGCGTGACGTCTCAATTTGTATCTTTTCTCCTGATGGTAAATACCTTATTAATGAAAGGAAAACTATGATTGAAGTTGAACATGCAGAATTTTGAGACAGAGCAGTGTTTCCTAATATGGAATGGCACCTGGTTCCTCCTTCAGTAGTTATTGTGAAACCACCGAAGGAGACGGTTATCCTATCTACGAATATAGCATTGAAAGCCATATTAGAAACCTTTTACCAGGTTAATGGAAAATGGAGTTCTGCATCTATTTTGGATGAGGCCCAATATGCTCACCCGGTAGCCCCAACCTTCTGTGCCTTCGCCTTTAAAACAGTTAACCATGTGAACGCAGATTTTCAGAATTTTGTGGTAACGGGGAAACGAGAGCCAATGGCAGAATTAAAGCCATTTGCATCTGTCATGCCAGTGTTTGATCATTTTACTAAGGAATGGGCAACGATTTTCCTTACCTTTAAAAGGAAAAGCTCCCTCTGGACGTGGCTACTTGGGACCCTTGTGAGGAAAATCTCAGAAGGGACAGCCTTGGCTGAATTTCATGCCAGGCTCCACCTCCTCAGTATCACAACATCTACTACTACTTTGCTGGAAGTTTATGGGAAGCACTCTGTGATTTTCTAGTGTCACATAAAGACGCGAATGGAAACATTGGCGGGCACCAATATGTCACTTCCCAATGTAACCTCCTTATTACATTCTACACCCTTCTGTAAAGACCTTTTTGAGGAATCTGTTGTGACTCAACTTAACCCTTTAACGCCGAAGTCCTATTTACAAAAACGTCTCCGTATGCCGCGCGCTTCGTGAGTTAGCGCCGAAGCTGAAAAAAGTTTTTTTTAAAAAATCACAGCACGCTTAGTTTTTAAGATTAAGAATTCATTTTTGGCTCATTTTTTTGTCATTGCCTGAAGTTTAGTATGCAACCATTGGAAATGAAAAAATATCATTATCATATATAAATATTGGAATATATGACAGCAAAAAAAAAAACTCGTATATAATTGTATACACATCGTGCTGTAAGCAAAAACGGTTAAAGCTAATGAGTTAATTTTTTTCAGTTGTATTGTAAACTAAATTGCGATGATTTTGGTATATAACAAATTTTAAAACGATCAAAGCAACACAGAGAAAATATTATCACAAAATGATGCATGGATTCGTAACGAGCGGACGTAAAAATTTTTTTTCAAAAATTCACCATAAATCGAAATATTGTGCTAGAGACTTCCCGTTTGTTGAAACATGAAGCTAATTGATTGAATATTACTAGACTGTAAGTGTTTTAGCTTACAATTGCAGTTTTCGACCATTTCGGTCGAGTTAAAGTTGACCGAAAGTCGAATTTTTTCTATTTATCGTGATTTATATGGAAATATTTCAATACTGATAAAAGCTACAACCATGAGTTATTTTTTGTTGTATTGTACATGAAATTGCGCACATTTTCATATATAAAACTTTATGTAATGACTAATATAAAGCGGTGCAAATATTACGACAACGAGACTAAAGAATTTCTGAGATGTTGGCGAGTTACCTCGCAGCGTAAGGAAAATGTTTTTTAAAAATTCACCATAAATCGAAATATTGTGCTAGAGACTTCCAATTCATTGGAAAATGAAGTTAAACGATTGAATATTACTGGAATGTAAGAATTTTAGCTTACAATTGTGTTTTTTACCATTTCGGTCGAGTTAAAGTTGACCAAAGGTTGAAATTTTGGCAGTTATCGTGATTTATGTGAAAATATTTCAAAACTGATAAAAGCTACAACCATGAGCTCTCTTCTGTTGTATTCTACATGAAATTGCGCACATTTTCATATATAAAAGTTTATGTAACGACTAATGTAAAACGATGCAAACATTACGACAACATGAGTTTTCTGAGATGTTCGGCCGATTATGACGTAAGGAAAAAAATTTTTTTTTTTCAGAAATTCACCATAAATCGATATATTGTGCTAGAGACTTCCAGTTTGTTGCAAATGAAGGTACATGATTGAATATTACTAGAATGTAAGAGTTTTAGCTTATAATTGCGTTTTTTGACCATTTGGTCGTTAAAGTTGACTGAAGCTTGAAATTTTGGCAGTTATCGTGATTTATATGAAAATATTTCAAAACTGATAAAAGCTACAACCATGAGTTATTTTCTGTTGTATTCTACAATGAAATTGCGCATTTCCATATATAAAACTTTATGTAACGACTAATATAAAACAGTGCAAACATTACGACAACGTGATGTTAAAGAATTTCTGGTGCGGACGTGGAAAAAGTTTTTTCAAAATTCACCATAAATCGAAATATTGTGCTAGAGACTTCCAATTGGTTGCAAAATGAAGGTAAATGATTGAATATTACTAGATCGTAAGAGTTTTAGCTTAAAATTTTGTTTTTTGACCATTTCACTGTCGAGTCAAAGTTGACCAAAGGTTGAAATTTTGGCAGTTATCGTGGTTATATGAAAAATATTTCCAACCTGATAAAGCTACAACCATGGGTTGTATTTTGCTGTATTGTACATGAAATTGCGCACATTTTCATATATAAAATTTTATGTAACGCTAATATAGAACAGTGCAAAAATTACAGCAAAATGACGAAAGAATTTATGAAATTTTTTTAAATACCGCCCGATGCGTAAGAAAAAAAGTTTTTTTCAAAATTCACCATAAATCGAAATATTGTGCTAGAGACTTCCAATTTGTTGCAAAATGAAGGTACATGATTGAATATTACTAGAATGTAAGAGTTTTAGCTTACAATTGCGTTTTTCGACCATTTCGGTTGAGTCAAAGTTGACCGAAGGTTGAAATTTTTGTAATCGACGACGGTAATCGTCCACTGGCACCCAACAGACAATTTTAGTCGACGTATGATACGTCCAATAGGCGTTTAAGGGTTAATGAACAAGCCCGACAGTATACACTCTCTTTGGAAAAGGCGAATCTGGGAAGCAAAGGACTCGAGCGTTTCCTTTTCCTAAACCAAAGAAGGTTTGTTATGACTCGGAGTCATAAGCCTCCAGTCACCTCTAAAAGAATTCTCTCAAAAACAGAAGGGACACCAGCAGCGAAAGCATCCCTTTCAAAGCGTTCAAAGATGCTCATACTGGGGAAAAGGAAAAGCAACTTCTGGAATGCCTGCCAAAGGAAAAGAAAGACGTGGCGCCCAATAGGAATTGTATGGTCTGGGTATGTCCTCTACAGTGTCACATACAATAGAAGTCTTCTCCTTGGGGACACAATATTATCTTCAACGGGCTAGGGCAAAAGTGGTCTCATCCTCCTCCCCCCCCCTGTAAAGAGGTTTTTCCAAAAACCAGACCCCTCTTTGGAAGATTACATGCAGAAGGTTCTTTTAAAGGGAGCCATAGAGAAACATAAGTATATTCGCCACCAAGCATGTCTCTTCAGTGTCCTAGTTCCTTGCTGGGTGAGCGGGTTCCGTTCTCAGCTACCACTCTGTTGGTCGCAAGTTCGAATCTCCGACCGGCCAGTGAAGAACAAGAGGAATTTGTTTCTGGTGATAGAAATTCATTTCTCAGTATAATGTGGTTCGGATTCCACAATAAGCTGTAGGTTCCGTTGCTAGGTAACCAATTGGTTCCTAGCCACGTAAAAATAAATCTAATCCTTCGGGCCAGCCCTAGGAGAGCTGTTAATCAGCTCAGTGGTCTGGTTAAACTAAGATATACTTAACTTTTTCTTCAGTGTCCTCAAGAAGGATTCTTCCGAACAGAGGTGATCCTTGACCTATCAGAATTTAATGAACACATTGTTTGCCACAAGTTTCAGATGACTACTGTTGCCCAAGTACATTCAGTCATTCCACAAGGGACCTGGACCATTTTTATAGATATGAAGGATTCATACTGGCCTGTCCCTGTCGCTGTTCCCATTTGCCTCTTCCTAGGGCTCTGGATAGCAAAAGAAATGTATAGATTCAAAGTCATGCCCTTTGGGCTAAACATTGCCCCAAGACTTTTTACAAAATTAGCTGCAGTAGTTGTCCGAGAACTCAGAAAAGAAGGAATTCAACTGGTAGCATACCTAGATGATTGGCTAATCTGGGGGCCCACCAGAGGAGAGTGCTTACGGAACCTAGGAGTGGTAGTTGACAAACTCCAGTCAAAAGGTTTTCTAATAAATTGGAATAAATCCCGCCTTACACCCAGCAGACACTTTCAGTGGCTGGGACTTTGTTTGGATACTCTTCATGGCCTGTTGTCTCTTCCCACCAATACTCAAAACAGAATAAAGAAGGACCTGAAAAGGTTCCATGCACAGCCCAGCATTTCCTGATGTCAGTTGGAACGTACGATGAGCCTGTTACAGTTTGCATCTGTGGTAGACCCAATACAGTACTCATATTGCAACTAAAAAATGTAAACAAATTCTGGCTATCACATGCAAGAAAAAAGATTTGCAATAGGCTTCATCAAAGGAGTCAAAAAGTTAGCTGTGGATTTGGAGCTTCTGGCAAAACAGGTCACCTTGACTCCTCCGTCTGTACGAGCAACAATACACATGAACACCTCCTTGACAGGTTGGGGAGGCCATTGGGAGGATTGTCAGGTAGCAGGGAGGTGGTCACCTGCTCTGAGGAAGTGTCATATCAACTTTCTGGAGCTGATGGCTGTCTTTCTGTCTCTCAGAAAACTGAAACCTCCAAAGGGACACACATTTTGTTGGTCCTAGACAGCAGGACTGCAGTGTCTTGCATCAAAAGGTTGGGCTCACGTTCACCTCCTCTCAGTACAGTAATGTTATCTATCCTTCAGAGGGTGCAAGCAAGGAAGTGGCACTTGACTGCAATTTCACCTCACAGGGTCTCTCAGTGTAATAGCACTCTCTATCAAGGGAAACAACAGCCTCAACTGAGCACAGTTAGACAGTCACTCTTTTCAATTAATTGCCAACATGCTTCCACGTCCAAAAGTGGACCTGTATGCCACATGCGAGAACCACCAGCTTCCAGTATAGGTGTCTCCGAACCTGGACAATCAAGCAATAGCAAGAGATGCATTCCTACCAGCCTGGAACAAATGGAGGACACTGTATCTTTTTCCTCCATTCTCCCAGATTTTGAAGGTTTTGAACAAACTTCTAACCTTCAAAGGAACCGCTTACTCAATAGCCCCAAATTGGCCAAACAAGCACTGGTTCCTATTACTTCAACAATGGGCGAAGAACTCAGTTCCATTACCATTCACTGTTTTATCCCAGACAGTAGGGGGGAAAGTCGCCTGCACGTCCTCCTTTTTGAGCCAAGACCTTCATGTGTGGAATTTTTAAATCTTGTCTTCTGTGAAAATTACTCGCCCAACATTGCTAGGTACATAGTGCAGAAACTACGGACATCATCTATTCGACAATACCAGTCCGTGTGGAAAGTATGGTTACATTATATCCATGCTGAGAGTTCAGCTGAGAACTCTGGTGAAACACTTCTACATTTTCTTATATATCTTTTTGAAGAGAAGTGCCTTGCTGTTACAATAATCATGGCATACAAGGCAGCATTGGCAGAACCCTTGCTTTATGGATTTGGTATCAATTCTAATATAGAAATTGTTTCAAAGACCTGCTCCTTCAAGGCTTCCAATTACCTGGTCCCTGAATAAGATGCTTAGGCTTCTGTCAACCCCTCAATTCAGTTGGCCCAATACAACTAAAACTCATATGCTGCAAAAGGCAATCTTCTTGACTGCTTTGGCATCAGGAGCTCATATTAGTGAACGGGGCTCTCTTAGATGGGGACAACATTACATCACTCAAATGGCTAACCACCATTTATTATTGTTCCTTGACCCTTCATTCCTAGCCAAGAATGAGAACCCTTTAAAGAGGAAGTCTCCTATTCTGATAAGGAAGCTCCATTTGTCAGCACTTAAGTTTACCTAGAGGTCATGGCAAACATCCCAGAGGGTCCAATTTTTCTATGCGCTAGCACAAACAAGCTATTCTATCTCTACATAGGCTGAGAATAATTTTAGTGTCCCTTATTAAAAAGGCAGACCCCACTCCTTTCCTAAGTCGCATGACACCCGGAAAGTAAGTACACCATTGGCTTTCTTTGGAAATGTTTCTTTGAAAAAGTCTCGGGTGTAGAGGGTGGTCATCAGAAACAGAATTCATGAGTTCAAACAAATCTGACTACACTGTGTATCAGTAGGTGGTATGGTAAGTCCTGACCCCATAGGTGCTGTGGTGGAAAACCAGGGGTCTTCCTGATGAGGTGGGCATGCTAAGATATTGCTGGGAAAGGTGCAACAATACCGCAACCAAACCCAGCATATTTAGGTAAGTCACTCTAGAAATACTTCCTAATATTTACAAGTTCTTGTTTAGTTCCATGTTCTTTTTTGCCAGACCCTATGGGTATCTGGAATAAAGAATTTGGTTGATAACTTGTGGCTTAACCTTGGACTAAATATTTTATCTGGGTTGTTGAGATTGAAAGTTAGAGCTTAAGCCATTTCGTCACCTGCCAATTCTTTTGTAAACTCCTCTGAGGACGAATAGCAGCTACACTATCAAAAAATAGGTTTTGACTTCAGAAAACCTACCCATTTTCCCAGACAAAAAGGCATGGGATTTGGGTGAATAGTTATCCTGCATAGACCTGAAAGCGAGTAATGAGTAAATAGTCTTGCGCAGAGTGTGTGGTTGACACAAATGTATAGCTGACGTGCAATGCACTGTTACTACATCTGCAGGTTAAGAATAGGAATTGAACCTAGGCAGTTGCTGTAGACAAGCGAAAGAGCCCTCTTGTCTTGAGTCCTATACTCCGTCAGTGTCAACATGCGCTATACTGCCTGAGACCAACTAGAAGAGAATTCTTTGAAATTGGTTGGTCTATCTTATGGAGCCCTCTAGGGACCACGAGAGCAACTCCTTTGAGGACTCACAGCAGCTACCAAAAATAGGTTTTTCCTATGTCAAAACCTGTTTTTTTTTATCTATTTATTTATTTATTAATTTTTAAAATTATTTTTGCTTTTCTAATAACAGGTTTCTTCTTTCTGTATTTCCTGTTACCTTCTATTACTTCTTTCTAATGAATGCCATATTCTTTGGAAACTTGAATTTCAAGTGGCCCCAGTAGGCTTGTTCAATATGAATAAGGTTCATCTTCTGAATACTGTAATATTAATAATGATAATAATCGTGTGCAAGGCCCTTTTTAAGCTTTATTTCCCTCTGGGTTTCTCATAGGACTGTGTGTTTGTAAACTGCAATTCATCATTAAGCCATGTTTGCTTGCATATAATGCACACTAAAAAAACAAGGTGAAGTTAAATAGCATGCACCTTTCATTATGAAAACACTGTAAATTTATTCTGCATAGAGCACAGTGTACAGCAATCTGTACATAGTACTTAATAGCCTATCTTAACTGGTACAGTATATGGTAATTATCATTCAGTGTGAAATAATAATTTATTTATTCATGAATAAATAAATAAAGTGCTTCTTAAAATACATACGATACAGCCTAACAAAAACAGCCAGTTACAGCAGTTCTACCAGCCTATGGTTACAAGATGTGTAAAATACACAGAACTCATAAACTTTTATGTTCCTTTTTAGGCATAAGTGACCCAAAATTTTGTATACATTTTTCACACACACACACACACACACAGAGAGAGAGAGAGAGAGAGAGAGAGAGAGAGAGAGAGAGAGAGAGAGAGAGAGAGAGAGAGAGAGAGAGAGAGCACTGTATTTGTGTAATTTACTTCAGCACTATGCATATGTGTACATATACCCTTTACACACACACACTTACTGTACACATATATAGACTGAAAAATATGTGTAATACATTACTGTGCTGTATTAAGTACAATACATTGGTAATGGAGTAAACAGCAATATCTCCAATTCATGAGGTGTGGAGGCAGTAGGCTGAGGGGCAGTATGCTCTTTCCATGTGCCTCTTCAGTTGGAACAAATTGATCTTAGTGTGTCTTCCTGACTATGATTGCATTTGTCAAATTGCATTATTTAATACCATTTTGGGTATCTGAGAGTGTTGCTGATGTTTGGGCTGGCATTACAATATCTTCCTCATCCTCCTCTTTATCAGCTGACTCATGTACAACTCCCCAAATTATTTGTCATTTGTGAGCAGCTAGGTAACCTGGGTCTCCCTCATCCTCATGTAGCAAATCTTCTATTTCTTCATCGATCAAGAATTCATCAACATTTTTGAAGGTGGTACAGAAATCACTGGATTTGAAACCACTAAAATCTTGAATGTCTTCAGCTTCCTCCTTGTATGGCTGCTGCTAGTTTCAGAGTCTTCCTTGCTGCAGCCCACTTTGATCAACAGTGATTTAACTGTAGTGTGATTACTTATTCTGCAATGCACTACATACATGGACTCGGTTACACCAGACATCTCAGAATTTCTGAGCACTTGACTGTAGGATGTACAGAGGGTGACTATTTAAAAAAAAAAAAAAAATTTTTACATGTAAATTTACCAGTGTTCTGCAAGTACATTACATTATGTAACTGTTACACACTGCAGATACAACTGTTAAAATAAAAAATAATAACTGCACACACTTTACTTGCAATAGCAAAATTACAAAAGATCACTTCGATATAGAGCACAGGTTCTTTACAAGGCAGACAACAGATGCTGAATGAACAACTTTAGTACACAATGAGTTGGGTTATGATGGATTACTTACCCTGGAAACAAAGGAGACATGCTCCCAGTTTTAAACAAGAAAGTGTTGGTCACGTGTTGGTTTTACGGTCCAAAAAGTAGTGTACTTAGCAGATAATTCTTTTGATGATATGAAGTCATCCACTTTTTATTTGTTCATTCCAACCATCCAACAGCTCTAGCATACTTTGTGGATATTCCATTTACTGGTTTATGCATATGGTGCTCATTAATTTTGCTGCTCAAATTACCAGTCTGTAGTAATGGTTACCTTTTCTATCTTAGCTGTTCATTATTGTGTAGTAAGCATCGTATTTAAGATCCCTTGACAGAAAATGCTGCAAAATAACATAGTGGGGAGGTTTGTGTGAAGATCAGGGAAGAGAGGTAGTATTCATATATCTTCCAGGATCTGACCCCCAAAATTGCACAAATACTGTACAGTAATTTGTCTGGAAGGAAGCTATAAAAGAGGAGGAGGTCAAAGTTGGACATGAGGTGAGATGAAAGATAAAGAAATGGGTAAAGATGTGAACCACATGAATACACAATCCTCCGCAATATAGGAGAAAGTTCTTGTACAGTAAATCAAGCGTATTGGTTTGTACTCATATTTGGTAATCCATATACTGTACAGTACTATATGTCATTATGCATTTTATCCATATTTTCACAAATTTTACAATTCCTCCATACTACTGTATATATCACTTCTTTGTGTCTATGGATACTATATGATTAAATCATTAGTAAACAGATTCCTTTACAGTACTACAGTGAGTTTTTAGGCCCCAATATGTGACTTATATGAAAAAATGTTTTGTTGAGATACATTGAATTAGGAAATATGGTGGTTCCAAGTATTTTGGGTATTTTCTGTGTAAATCACATGAAGATTGAATTAGGGAATATGGTGGTTCCAAGTATTTTGGATATTTTGTGTAAATTATATGAAGATTACCTTGTACAAATCTCTTATCACTTAAAAATGCATAGGACTGTTCATGTTTAATTTTACCATACTAAAATTTTGTGCAGTTCAGAATCGTAATTAAAACCTCAGTAATTTACAGATCCAGGGTGGATGTAGGAGGTGTCAGATGATTGGTGTGGCCTCAGATTCTGGAGAACGTACCAAGGAGCCAATGTTAACTTTAGGTCGGGTGAGAGGGTCTTCCATGATGTTTGGAATTTATGCCAAAGTGATGACACCCAACAGTGATGACACAAATGGTTCAGTTACTCTGATCACACGTGGAGCCACTGTGAGAGCTACAACATGATTTCGCTGTACAATCATATAACATGGTAATCATAAAAAAGTTAGCCTGTAATGACAATACTCTCTAGGACTACAGTGTACAGTATATAGAATAACAGTTAAGGTCATGGACTTGTACTGCGTGTGGATTGCTCAGTATTTTTGACTAAGTAATGATGAACTGCTGTTTACATATAGTACTCAGTACAAGATTATCATGAACCATGTCATGTTACATTAAGGGTATCGGCCAAGGGGGGGGCGGTTGGGTTATCATAAGCTATTGTAATGAAAATAAGTATTCCCACAATCACTGAATATAATGCTTTTTAAAGTATTCAAATCCATTGATAAATAGCTGAATTATGGAGATTTGAGTGTACTGTACAGTACAAAACTACAGTAATGTTGAGACAAACGCAGTCAGAGTTTGTCTTACCGTCACACTCGAAGCTGTCTTGAAAAGCCTGATTGGTACCTGGTCCCCTCTCTTTTTTTCAGAGATGTTGTCCCCTCTGATATAAAATAATGGCAACATGCTTATTTTGGGGGGTTTCATAGAATGCCACTCTACTCATTTTTGCCAGGTTTGTGTGGGCTAATGAGTTCCTGCTTTATAGTCATCTGCACTCGTTTTTCTTGCTGTCACTGGGTGTGGCCTCAACTTTCTGCAGCCTTTCTCTTTCATTGTATTTGCTAATGTTGTGAGAACTTGCTTTCCATCAACAAGCAAACTTCTGGCAAGGCATATTTATGATAAAACAACACTTGTAAGCCAAGAAAAGCACCCAAAAAATCACTGGTAAAGGTGATAAACACAAAAAGACGCAATAAAGGCACTCTTCCAACATAACCTAGTGTTTTTAGTTCATGCTGTTGTTGACAGTTCAGGACCAGCTGTCTTTATGACGGAAAACATATCATACATAACGTCATGTAAAGCACATGGAACAAAAGATATTAAAAAAACTGAAAGTTTGGGGAAATAAAGAGGAAAGCAGAAGCTAAGTTATTGCGCCACAGAATTTTCAGTATCCATCTGCACTTGCAAAATTGCTTTTTTGCCTAGTAGATTGCTTCAAATTGGCTTTATCTTACACTAGGCAGTGCAGTACACCATTAACTTTGAGAATCTGTGAAAAACACAACTTAGTCGAAAATCACCCCCAACACCCCTGCTGATACCCTTAATGTCACCCCAGTGGTTTGTACAGTAGTTACTTTTTGGATATATGCAGCATATGTTTCACTAGAAACATAGTTGTTTATGATGATAAAATATAAATATGTATTTTTACTTGTACTGCCAAGTTCTGCTTTGAGGCAGTGGTAACTTATTAGAATGTAAATGTAGTGTTAAAACATATTTTTTACTTTGGAAAGACAACAGTTTTAAACTGATTTTTAACTGTGTTTAGGTTAGGGAGGATAAATTGAAAATATAGGAAGTGATATTTAAAGTAAGAACATCATATGTTGCTATTAAATGATAATATAAATGTATTGTCAGGTTGAAGGAAAATTATTCAGATGCAAACTAACTCTCTGTCATTCAGGCAGTGCCCCGTGAATCAAGAACTCCAGCAAAGCTACTGGTTGTTCCATGTCACAATGGACTATACCACAGTACTCATCAAGTCTAGGCTGAAGGGCATATGGGAAACTCAAAACTGACCGATGTAATGCCAAAATTAATAGAGGTTAATTCTGATACTCAACAGTGGTTCTTTTTATTGACATGATTAGATTGATTTTGAATTTTGATAAAATGTGTATTTACAGTATATTCTAGTCTGTAGTTATTAAGGATGGGTATTTCTTTTCTATGTTATTGCCAGTTGCACCCGTTGTTCAGTCATGTTTTTCTTTATTATGGTACTTACAAGATGTTTTGAGACTTTTTCTCCTTGAACCTTCCCTTTACATTCTTTTCTAGTTTTGTATTTGTACATAGTCCATCCCTTTCTAGTTTTGTATTTGTACATAGTCCATCCCTCACAAATATAATATAAGGAAAGGAATATTTGAAAGCTATGCTTGTAGTAAGTACATGTAAGTCCCAACTTTAAATCATATCAAATTTTGACAGGTACTGCAGATCAAAATTTTTTTGTGATCTGGAGTACTTGTCTAAAATTAATATGGTTTCAATTTTGGAATTGTATGTACTGCAAGCATTAGCTTTCATGTAGTCCTTTCTTTATATAGGTCAACCATCACTAATCCAGCATCACTGGGACCTGCAGGGTGCCAGATTAGTTATTTTGCTAGATTACAGACTGGTTAGGTTAGAATATGCCTAACCCAACAGTTAACCACCTCATTCTACCTTTAACAGACCCTGTAAATTAGTAAAAGTTGGTTAATAAGGAAAAAAGAAATATTAAACAAAAATCAAATGAACTTTTACTGAAGGACAGGCAAAATAAATGGTACAGGTAATTCGGTTGACTTACACAAGAAAGTTTATTACTGTCACTTCCAAAGTGAAGAGCTGGAATTTGCCACTAGCACATTTACATGTCTTGAGGTGAAGGGCTGTCAGGATTCCCATCTTCATCTTGGAATTTTTTTTATATATATTTTATGCTGTTAGGTATCTATATTTTTACTGTATTTTCTCATTTTTTATTTTTACAACCCAAAAGATAACCACAATCATAAGTGTAGGATACGTATGAATGCACAAACTCATTCACTGGCGTTGGAGAACTTTGTACAGTGTGTTTTGGTTCATGTTGTTATTCTTACGATTTTTAAAAATTTTTATTTCACGCTATTTATTTATTTTTTACTGTTTTTTTATTTTTACAACCCAGAAGATAATTGCAATCGTGTTCATAGGGTATGTATGAACACAAACTCATTTACTAGTGCTGGAGAAATTGCACCAACTTGTTTTCATTCGTGTTGTTACTCATGATTTTTTATTTATATTTCATGTATTCTCATTTATATTTTTACTGTATTTTCTCCTTTTTTTGTACTTACATCCCAAAAGATAAATGCAATCATGTGTGTAGGGTACTCACAGATGCACAAACAAAGTTGCTGGTGTTAGAGAACTTGCTACAGTTTGTTTTGGTTTATATTGTTACAATTATGATTTTTATAAATTATACTTTACGCTGATTTAATACTATATATTGTGTGCAAAAGGTATGTACAAAATCATTCGCAGGCATTGGAGAACTTGCTACAACTTGTTTTGTTTCGTGTTGTTACGATTTTCTGATTTGTATTTTACGCTATTCTCATTTATATTTTTGCTGCAATTTTCATTTTTTTCACAAACCAAAAGATAAACACAGTCATGTGCGTAGGGTTTGTACGTATGCGCACAAGTAGTGCCAGCAAACAGAAGTGGCAGGTTGGTGTGGTGACCTGGGAAATTTGAAATTTTGTTAGCCGAAATTAGTGCTGGATTAATGATTGCCGGATTAGTGATGTTCGACCTGTATTAGGTTTGGAAAATTTTTAATCACTAAAGTGTGTACTGTAGTGGATATTATTTTTTTAGATTCATTACTTATATATTTGCAAAATGTACAGTTCCTGTTGTAGCGTAAGTGTAATCACATTTTCTCCAATCTGAATGTGTATTGCAACTGGTTTCCTTTGCTTGCCAACATGATTGTTTTATAAATATCTTCATTAGAGTTTTTAGTTTTCATTTCACCAATTGTCGATTTCTTTCTCATTTTTACTAGTTTTTGCAGACATAATGTAGGTTTTGTATGTTTATATCCTTTTTTTTTCATATTTTTAAGCATTTAAAGCTTTCACACTCCGACTTGGTCAGAAGTGGTAAGAGACAATTTCAAGGTCACCTGAACTCAAAACTCCTTTTATGCATCAGTCACCTGTTATTGTCCTTCATGTCTATTATCCCAGCTGTGAATTCCTGTAATGGTTATTGTGCATGTTTTTTTGCCTACTTTAATGATATCCTTATTTTTGTGTTTGGAATATTTTCATACTTTTTTTTTACTGTTTGCCCTTGGTTCTAGTATGTACAAATTTTCTGTATGTTTTACTTCATCTCCCCTGGGATATTATTTATTGTCTACATTTTTATCTACCTATGAAAGCCAGTTTTGTTCATGAGACTTACCTGCCAGATATATATATAGCTGTATTCTCCAAGGTCCGACAGAATTTCAAATTTCGCGGCACACGCAGTGGCCGGTCAGGTGGTTAGTACCATTCCCGCCGCTGGGAGGCGGGTATCAGGAACCATTCCATTTTCTATTCAGATTTTCTGTCGCCGGACTGTCAACACCTGTTGTCAGTTCCTCCAGCCATTTGGTTTCAAAATTTGTTGTCACTTAAGTATTTTGGTTGTTTTTGGTATTCGACTGGATCTGTGACTTGGCATACGCTCTTTGTGGACCGTTTTTGATTTTGCTTTTGACTTTTCTTATAATTAAGATGTCTTACCTCTAGCTATCGAGTCTGTAGCTTGGGTGAATGTAAGGTGAGGCTATCGAAGACTTTGATAGTTCCTCACTCTTTATGTATGATATGTAAGGGTGTTCAATGCTCTATGATAATCGGTAATGAATGTGTGGGATTGTCTGAGGGTGAGTGGAAGGAATATGAAGCCTATATGCTTAAATTGGAGCGTGATAGGCTGAGAAATCTTCCTCCCTAGAGTGCATCCTTAGTTGGACAGTCAGGTTTTCTCCTACTAGTAACCCTGTAGTAAATTTATTACTAACCCTGTAGTTTGTTGCTGCAGAAGGTAATTCCCTGGCTCTCGTGTGGAGTCAATGCGTGCTCTTGAAACTAAAGTGAATGCAATTCAAACGCATAGTGTTAGTGCTAGTGCCCCTAGTGTTGTGGAGGGGGGCGTCAGATCGGCCCTATAATGCCTCTAGGCCTGGACTCTGTCGAACTCCCAGGACCAGGGAGGGGGCATGTCGAAAGCCGCATGAGGGTTACGGGGCTTCCCACCGATCTGGCGTCCCTTCGGCAGGTCCTGATGACGCTACCCAGGCTGCCAGGGATCGTGCTCAGGCACGCATCCTGAAGGATTGCTTCTCGCCCTCCGACACGTCCTCCCGCCACGGGGTTGGAGCTCTCGGTTGGACTCTCGCCCTCTTAAGAAAGCTTAGAGGAGAGGACGCTTCACGTCCTCTTCCTCTAGACGTTTGTACTCTTCCCCGAAAGTTGCATGGATATTCCTCTGCAGAAGAGAATAAAGTGTTTTTCGAATGATCACTCTACTTCGACCCCCTGTCGCGCTAAGGCAAGGGCTAGAGCTTCTTCCCCTGTGGAAGGAAGTATACGTCTCGCCCCCCTTTCCTTCTCTCAGGTTCAGCCCTTCTCCGAGAGAGTGGCTTCTCCAACGCGTAAGATTTTGTTGGGTTTGCAACAACAGCTGGATGCTCTCATGAACCTTTCAAGATTCGAATCTGCCTGTTAAGAGGTACAGACTTTCACCTTCGTCTCCCGCTTCGGAACGATACAGAGCGTCTGTCTTCTAGAGAGAGTGTTTAGTGGCTTCCTATCGTCTTCCCCGGGAGTTGGAGGTGTTGGCCTTTTCTCTTGTCTCGCGCCAGGAGCGCGTCTTGCTCTTCGTGCGCTTCTCACGCTTCACGCGCCTCACCTTGGCGGCTCGGCGCGCTTAGCCATGACGCCGCCGCGCCACGCTGACTCTCTTCTAGTACTTGCCACGGAGCCTCTCGCGCGTCACGCCATGACGCTCGCGCTCGCTTCGCCGTATAGCTTCAAGTCTTGTGTTGACACCGCTCCAGTTGTTCATCATGTCGCACAACTACCCGTCAACATTTGATGTCCTTCTTAATTTAGCCAGTACTTGCTTCCGGCAGTACATATACTAATTGGAACGATACAGAGAAGATTAGCATGGCTCTTGCGCAAGGATGACACGCTAATCGTGAAGCGTTCCACATTTTTTATGTTTACTATACGTGTACTCTAGTTGACGACTTCTTTCGTTCGCGGGAGTTCCCGCTTACGTGTCGGGCGAATCGGAACTACTTTCACCACTCACTCAAGACCCACCAGCTGCGAAGAACATCCTCTTTCGTCACAGCCTTTGTATGAAGAGAAACTTCTTTCGTCTTCTTCTTCCTCTGATTATCAGACTCTGGCTTTTTTCTTAGGATCTGTTTCCTGAGACTTTTCAACCGTCGGCTCCTCTCTCCACCCTTCGCAATTGTCTTTGTCTTAAGGAGCGTTTGACGAAAAAAATCGGAAATAAATTTTCTGGGATATTTTATATATGGCATCATACATATCCTGACTATCTTCTCAGAAAGTTTTATTTAAAAGTTCGCCACAGTTAGAAGTTATAAACAAAACAGTAACCTATCATAGTCAAATTACATTTTTCATATAATGTAATGATATTGTCAGTATATCGTGGTAATTTCCTTTTAGCTATGAAATAATATCTAATGCGATCTATGGCAACCCTGTGGACATAGTGCGCATCAGCGAAAAGACAGGAATGCCGCAGGGCAGTCAGTGGCAGTCAGTCAGTAGCAACTCAGAGCTTGACTAAGTAAAACGTCGCGCTGGCCAACCTCAGCCGTGTTTTTGGCACCGCTTCATTTAGCTTCATTTAGCGAAGTTATATTACTTTGCAGGTCTATTTTTTGGCTTTTCATTATGTCATAAAACATCAAACTGTGTAACGGCAAGCAAATAAATACACAGAGAAGCAAAAAATATCGTTTTTCTCAAAACTAAAGTTATCGACATTCAAACTGCATCTCCTTCATAACGCTTGCACGATCTCAGATACAAAAAGTAAACGAAAGCTAAATGTTTGCATAACAAAGGGGCTTCCATGGAAGCAACATGAGACTCGCACCACGAGAAGAGAGTTTTTTTCCTGAAGGAATGTCACTTCAAGAGAGGTAGCAGTGACTCCCTTCATCTCCAGACTCCCTTTGCAACCAGGCTTCATTTTGCACAAGCCTGGAAAGAGTGAGGGGCAGACGTTTGGTCCCTCTTCCTGTTAGAGAGAGGTTACTTGATTCCCTTCCTGTCTCCTCTTTTTTGTTTTTGTTTCCCAACTGCCTTCCTGTCAAACAGAAAATTGTTTGACCTGCTCGAACAGATGTTCGAGCGGAGAGCAGTGGAACAGATATTGGACTCGGTGTTCCCGGGATTTTACTACAGATTGTTTCTAGTCCCAAAACTTTCAGTAGGCTGGAGACCCGTCTTGGGCGTCAACAGGTCGAACAACTTGGTCCGGAAGGAAAAGTTCAAGATGGAGACCTCGTAGTCAATACTAGGAGCCCTTCATCCGGGATTGGATGGTATCTTTGGATCTCCAAGATACTTATCTTCACGCCCCAATTCATCCACGTTCGGTGAAGTATCTCAGGTTGTCTTGGGGGACTAGACGTACCAGTTCAGGGCTCTCTGCTTTGGACTCTGCACAACGGCCATACCACGTTGAAAACGCCGCTTCTCGTCCGATCAGCGAAGTTAAGCAACGTTGGGTCTGGTCAGTACTTGGATGGTTGACCGCCTGGGAACACCAGATGCTGTTGGCGTCACATTTTGCTCGAGGGTGTTTACGTCTCATGAAAAACGTTGCGATGCAGTTGCATCTGTCGCACGTCAGGATCTCACTCTACTTGACGACTGGTTGATTCAGCGCCGTCGAAGAAAGGTATCTGGAGGACCTTCAGTTGACTCTGCAACTCGTGAAGTCCCTGGGACTTCTGGTCTGTGGAGAAGTCGCAGCTGATCCTCACTGTCCATTGTGTCTGGGAATTCAGATCTATTCAGCGGCTTTTATAGCGTCTCCGTCTGCAAGAACGGCAACTTCTATGTACGAAAAGTTTCGGCCTTCTTGGAAAAGGGAAACATGCTAGGTGAAGGAAGGAATGAGTCTGCTGGGACCATTTCCTCGCTGGAGAAGTTTGTTTTCTGGGAGTCTGCATCTCAGGCCTCTTCAGTTCTTTTTGTTGGAGAACTGACAAAGCAAGGAAGACTTGAAAGAGGAATTGAGAATTCTTCCTTATATAAAGAGGATCTGTGGTGGTGGCTCGATCCAACGGAATTGCAGAAAGGGATCTCCTCAAGCTTCTGAACCCCAACCTAGTGTTGTTTTCCGACGAGTCTTCAACAGGTTGGGGGCAACACTGGGAGAGAAAAATGTTAGGAACCTGGAGAGAGGAACAGGTGTCCTGGCACATCGACTTTTCAAAGATTTGGCGGCTATCTTTAGCTCGCAATTCTTGAGGTCAAGTTTGCAATCGTGTAGTTCTAGCAAACTCGGACAATACTTTGTTCCCTGTTCAGCCTTGCAAGAGATTATTCTTTGAGCCTATGCTCGCAACATTTCGATTCTCACAAGTTTTGTTGCAGAGGTCGAAAATGTTCGAGCAGACCTGCTCTGTTGGCGCCATCAACTCCTGCCGAAGGAATGGACCCTTCATCAGGAGGTTTGCCAAGATTTTGGAAATTTTGGGGTCGCCATCTTGTGGATATTTTCACGACCTCAAGAACAGCGAGGCTCCCTCTGTAAAGCTCATCTGTACTCGACCCTGGGGCAGTTGCGATAGTTGCTCTTCCCTGGGATTGACGGGAATAGATGTTTACGCCTTTTTTTCCCGTTCTAAATTCTGGGAGAAGTCATCACGCAAGTTCGCGGCCTCACAAGGGACGAGGATTACTCTCATCCCCATGTTTTGGGCCTTCAACCACTGGTTCTCGGAGTTTCTCTTCTGGTTGGTAGACGTTCGAGGACCCTTCCTATGAGAGCAGACCTGCTCATACAAACCCACTTCACGAGATATCTTTGAATCTCCCCGCTCTGAACCTGACTGCTTTCAGACTATCGAAACTTGGTCAGAGCGAAGGGGTTTTTCTGGCCAGGTGGCACGGCCATCGCTAGAGCCAGAAGTTCTTCATCTAAAGGATATATCTAGCGAAGTGAGCAACCTTCAAAGGTTGGTGTAGAAAGAAGGGCTTTTCTCTTCCTCTATCACTGTGAGCCAGGTTGCGGATTTTCTCCTTTACTTAAGAGAAAAACTCGATATAGCAGTTCCGACTATCAAGTGTTATCGGAGCATGCTTTCGATTGTATTCAGACACAGAGGATTAGCTTTGTCGACAATAAGGACCTCCACGATCTTACGAGCTCTTTCAAGACATCCAAGGTTCCTCAGCTGATTTCCCCTGCTTGGAACTTGGGCGTAATGCTCAAGTTTTTGATGTTTAGTCCTTTTGAGCCTCTCCACTCTGCATCTCTTAAGGATGTTACTCAAAACGGCATTCCTCGCGGCGAAGAGAGTGAGAGAAGTTCGAGGCCGTCATGTGGGCTTCAAGGAACACAATGCTGTCTATTCTTTAAGCCCTAAGTTCTTGGCTAAGAATGATAGGTATTCTAACCCTTGGCCTAGACACTTTGAAATTAAAGGTTTAGCAGACCTTATTGGACAGGAACCTGAGGGAGTTCTATGTCCAGTTAGAGCTCTCAAGTACTACCTTAAAAGAACACAGGACACTCGTGGTCCATTGGATGTTTATGGTGTTCTGTGAGGCAACCAGTTAAACCTATGTCGAAGAATGCACTGGCATTCTTCATTAGGGACGTCACAGACGCACACTCTAGTTGTGACGACTCCAACTTCAAGTTGTTGAGAGTTAACGCTCACGAGGTGAGGGCAGTTGCTACCTCCATGGCGTTCAAGAAGAATATGGTACTCAGTGACATTTTTAGTGCCACATTTTGGCGAAGTCAATTTGGTGTTTGCCTCACACTCTTGGCAAGATGTTTAGGTAGCATACGAAATTGCTTTTCGCTGGGACCATCATTGCTGCTTCAGCAACCTTGAGGACAGGGTAACTCTGATCCTATCCCCTTTTTAATTGTGTTTTTTTGGTTGTTGGGTCGACTACTGGGGCAGTCTTCCCAATCCTTTGCAAACTAACGCTTTAGGTGTTGGTTAGGTGGTTAGTAATGCTCTTTTTGTCCTCTTTGTATGGGCTATGATCTAGTCACATTGTGGTCACGCCCGTTGACAGATCATCTAGAAGTCGCCAGCTATATAGGTCACTACCTCGCTGGGGTCTCTAGTAAAGCAGAAGCAGACTAGAGTGACAGTAACCACTCAGTCAGCTACGCTATCAGATAAGGAACCAAAATAATTTTACCAATAATTGGTTTTTCCTATTTCTTGGCTGTCTCTACCCCCTCCAAAGGTGGTATTCAGCTATATATATATCTGGCAGGTAAGTCTCATGAACAAAATGATATTTTAATGATAAAATAAAGTTTGTTCATACTACCTGGCAGATATATATATTTATATTGCCCTCCTCCTCCCCTCAGGAGACAGTGGCGTTAGAAAATCTGAATAGAAAATGGGAATGGTTCCTGATACCGCCTCCCAGCGGCGGGAATGGGTACTAACCACCTGACCGGCCACTGCGTGTGCCGAAATTTGAAATTCTGTCGGACCTTCGAGAATACAGCTATATATATATCTGCCAGGTAAGTATGAACAAACTTTATTTTATCATTAAAATATCATTTTTCCTATTAAGGAATTTTTCTGTGATCTTTATGGTTTGACAATAGATAGCTTTTCATTCCATACACATCTTGCCTTATCCAAAATGAGCCAGTAGAAAACACCACTCATCATGAGCTGTATAGGAACTGTTTTTACTTCTGTAAAATATAGTGCAAGATTTGTATCAGATGACTGGAATTGATTAAAGTAGCTTATGGAACTGGAACTGGTGAAAAGTTTCTCCAGAGTCAAGCTAGAATGTGTGTGACTGTTAGATTTGGATGGAGAGACATAAAAAACACCACAACCCCATAAATTATTTATATACTTTATTTACAGTCTTTTGAAGTCCTGAGGTTTACAGGCCTTTTCTGTCATACAATAGTAGCCTTACTGTGTATGCTTACTGTGGATCCTCACATATTTGTCAGTCAATTGCCATGCTTTATAAACTGGCACTGCTGTGAATAGCTATTTATTGCTCTTTTTCCAGGTGTTTGCTTTACTAGACATTGTCATTCCGGTCCCCATCAATAAAAATTTTCCATATTCACATACATTATCAATTCTTTGAGCTCTTCTTTTTTTGCTTTGAGCTCATTTAGTGATAAAAATGACATTTTTACAATAAAATAAGGTTTTATATATACTTACCCAGTAATTGCATACCTATTAGTTTCTTTTAACCGGGAGCTTAAAATTTTGAAATTGCGGGTCATGCTAGTTTGTTTTGGTTATGGCCACGTGCCCCGCCCACTTTCTGGAGAAGAATGGGTACAACATTGCAAAGAGCTTCAATTTGTGCCCTTATGTCCACGCGAGGGGAGGCAGGTGGGCTCCGATCATGTAATTACTGGGTAAGTATATGTAAAACCTTATTTTATTTATTATAAAATGTCATTTTTATATAAGTAACTTACCCAGTAATTACATAGCTGATTCCCACATTGAATGGAGGTGGGAAGGTTGGACATATCTACTCCAAAACATTATTAATAGTAATGAGTTTGAGAATAGAAATTTGCTAACACTGAACCAGTGTTGTTGAACCTTACCTGATAAGAGAGCTGCTACAGGTAGATACTGCCTCTGGTTGGCGCTCATCTTATCCAGTAGAGGCGAGGTGATAAAGCCTTGAGGGCCTACTACTACAGTGGGTGCTTTGCAGTGATGGACTAATTTCCAAGGGCTAGCAAAGAATACAAGATCCCCCTGCCCAGGGCGCAGTACCACACAAAATAACCAGAATAAGTATGGTCACCATAACCACCAAAACAAAATTAAAACACCAATACCCAACCATTAAAAACCAAAGGACTGGAGGGTACTCCAAGTACATAGTACTCCCAGGCTCCCCAAAAACCCAACACCCTCAGCAAGGCGAAGAGATTAAAGAAAGGACATTGTTTTCTACGTTTCCTCCCCCAACACCACGCCAGCCATGTAAAACGGACCCAGGGTACTGCACTGATCATAAATAGTTTCGATATCCCTTAAATAATGAGATGCAAACACTGACTTGCACTTCCAGGACATCGACTGCACTATCAATGTGAAGGATAAATTTCGCTTAAACGCCAAACACGTAGCGACAGCTCTTATCTCATGTGCCTCTACCTTACATGGAATGAGCTTCTGAAAGTCTTCGCTAACCATGGAATGAGCTTCTGAAATCAAGTCCCTGAGGAAGAACGCCGGGGCATTCTTAGACAGAGGCCAAGAGGAATATTTCACAGAACACCAAAGATTCCTTGAAGTACAGTACCATGAATAGCCTTCGTTCTGTGAAGATACAACTCAAGGGCCCTTACTGGACAGAGAGCTCTTTCTTCTTCAGACGGGCCTACCATCTCAGACAAGCTCTTAATTGTAAAAGAATGAGGCCATGGATTCAATGACAATTTGTTCTTGTCTGAAAATCCTAGGGAAAAGGAGCAAACTGCATTCCTCTGAGAAAATCCAACATTTTTGTCCAAAGCATGGACCTCGCTAGACCTTTTGGCAGTGGCCAAGGTTACCAGAAAAAGAGTTTTTCTGGTAAGATGCCTTGAAGAGATAGACTGCATGGGCTCAAAACATGAACTGGCCAGCCACTTAAGTACTATGTCTAAATTCCAGGACAGCAAAGGTTTTTCTTTAAGCTTTGTGGTATCAAAGGACTTAATAAGATCGGACAAATCTTAGTTAGACGATAAGTCCATTCCTTTGTGGCAGAGAACTGAGCTAAGCATTGCTCTGTAGCCTTTAATGGTAGAGGTGGAAAGTCCTTTAGTGGAGCGTAAGAACAGTAGAAAGTTCACTATTTCTGTTACAGAGGTACCAGAAGAGGACACGTTATTTCATCTGCACCAAGACCTGGTAGACTTTATCTGATGACTGTCTTTTGCACTTAGCAATCGCGTCTGCAGCCCTCATGAAAAGCCCTTCTTTCAGGGCAGTTGCTTGACAGTTTGAATCCTGTTAGGGCCAGAGAAGACAGGTTTTGGTGGAACCACCGGAAGTGAGGTTGCCTGAGTTGTTGTTGCTTCTATGGCAGCAGTCTCGGAAAGTCTGCAAGAAGTTCCAGCAGATCCAGGAACCACTCCTTTGCTGGCCGGAAGGGGGCTATCAAAATCATGGACAGGTTTTGATGAGACTGGAATTTGTTGAGAACTTATCTCACCAAACTGAATGGGGAAAGGTGTGCAGATCTTTGCCCGACCAGTCCTGCAGCATTGCGTTGGTCACCCATGCTAAGGGATCTAGTACTGGGCATCCTGACAATTCGGTACTGGACAATTCGGTACTAGGACAATTTGGTACCAGACAATTCAGTAGCAGAAGGCTTTTAACTAAACTACTCATTTGAATAGAGAATATAGAATTTAGGCCAAAGGCCAAGCGTTGAGACCTGTCATGTCATTCATAGCTGAAAAGGAAATTGATAGTAAGAAGGTTTTAATGTGCAACAGGAGGGAACCTCGCAGTTGCACTAGAAAAAATTTTTTAGAGGAGAGGGTGGAAAGTCACAGAAGAAAAAGAATATGAACGGAGGTATAGTAAAAGAAACGAGAGAGGTTGCAGCTAGGGGCCGAAGACCATTAAGTAATGAGATATGAAAGTGGTGGTGACCCATTCATTTGTATATTTTCTGCTTATTTTAATGTATAGCATTGTTACTGTGGTCAACTTTTTTTAAACTGAATTTTAGTATAAGTTGTCAGCCCATGTGGTATGGAATGGCCACCTGCAAGTTTTTAAATTTGAGAAAGTGAAGAAATCGGTCGATAGTGAAAACGACATTTACAATAAACATACAGAAAATGCTGGTGGTTAAAACATATATTGGCGTTGTGAAAATCATTGTGAAAATCGCTTGACTTCATAAAGGTGAACATTTTGAAATATTGCAAGTTTTAAGATTTTTTTGTTTTAGTATTGTGTTCAATAATAAATACAAAAATTAATTTTGTAAATTTATTTAATTTTATTAAACATGAATTTTAATAGCAGTTAAATTTTCTAAGCATTATAAATTGTCTTCTTTTTTACCACTGATAATTAAACAATATATATACATTGTGGGTTTGTCTTTATCATTTTAATAATATTAGTGGTACCGTACTGTCCGGTACTGAATTGTCTGGTACCAAACTGTCTTAGTACTGAATTGTCCTAGCACCCTAATACTGGTGGTGAGCAGAAGAGAGGAAGTCGGTGATTCCTGGAGGACATGAATAGATCTATCATGGGTTCCCCCCAGAGCTTCCACAGTTCCAGACAAACCAACGGATCTAATGTCAGTTCCGAGGGAAGAACTTGTTTCTGACAGCTCAATTCATCCGCCAGAACATTGAGTCTCCCTTGGATAAAGCATGTCACCACTTGCGTGGTGTTCTGGTGAAACCAGAGAAGAACCACCCTTGCTGTTTTGTACAGGGAGAAAGAGTGAGTCCTCCCTGCTTTGTGATGTACACCAGTGCAGTCATGCTGTCTGAATGCGTGCCATAGTCTTTCCACGCACTTCTGAGATGAAGCATTGTAGGCCCAAAAATGTCGCCTGTAATTCCTTCTCACTGATGTGCCAGTCCTGCTGTTCTTGAGACCAGGTACCTGACACTTTTATCCCTAAAAGAGCTCACCAACCTAGGTTTGAAGCATCTGAAAACAACTCTAGGCTGGGGCTCATAGGGAAAAGAGATTTTCCTTCTGCTAGCCTCTTCCTGGAACTCCAATGAAGATCCTCTTTGATTTCTACATTTCTACAGTTATCAGGAACACAAATGAGTCCAGGAACTTCTTCCTGTTCCAGCTGGCTCTTAGGAAGAACTGAAGAGGTCTCAGGTGTAGTTTTCCCAGAGAGACAAATTGCTCCTTGGACGAGAGGGTACCCAGAAGGCTCATCCATTGATTGGCTGAGCAAGAAACTAGTTCCAAAAACTTGTTTACTGTCTGACACTTGTTTATTCTCTTTGGGACTGGGAAAACCCCAAAATCCCAAGAGTTGTTCATCATTCTTAAGTAAGGGATCTCTTGAGAAGGAGTCAGGAGAGACTTGTCCTGATTAATTAGGAGACCCAAGCCCTGGGCTAGGAGAAGAGTTCTGCAAATGTCCTCTGTACATTGAACTTTCAAGGAGGAACGTAGTAACCAGTCGTCAAGGTAGAGAGAAATCTTTATCCCCATCAGATGAAGCCACTTTGCTAGGGGTGGGAGCTAATACCCTGGTAAACATTTGAGGAGCAGCTGAGAGACAGAAGCACAGAGCCCGAAATTGGAACACCTTGCCCTGAAACACAAACCTGAGGTACTTTCTTGAAGCAGGATGAACTGGAATATGAAAGTACACATCCTGTATGTCGATGGACGCCATCCATTCTCCCTGGCAAATGGATGCTGGAATTGACCGGTTTGTTTCCATCTTGAAGGCTGTCTTTTTAACAAAGACCTTCAGTGCGCTTATGTCCAGAACGGGTCTCCAGCCCCCCAATAACTTGGGTATTACAAAGAGATGGTTGTAGAGTCCCAGAGAGTGAATGTCCTCTATTACCTCCATAGCCTCTTTCTGAACAAGAGACTCAACCTCTAGCAAGGGAGCAGCAAATCTCTCTGAGCCTAGAGAGTAAGCCGTCATTGCAACAAGCTTGCGGACTAGAGGTGGTTTGTTCACAAAGGGGATAGTGTAGCCCTCCTTCAGGACAGACACTATCCTGGATTCTGCTCTTTTTTGTTCCCATTGTTCCCAAAAGAGGAGGAGCCATGCTCCTACCGGGGTATGGAGGACTATATCCTCACTTCTTGGTGGAAGCTTTAGAAGAAGTCGTCTTGATGGAACGCTGTGGGAAACAGGTACTTGCTCTTGTCCTAGTATATGGTCTAGAACGGGAGCTCCGAAAGGGAGTAGTCTGCAGAGGAGTCAAATAAGTCAAATATCTGGGAGGAAGAGCTGCAGAATCCTTAGGGCGTCTTGCAGATTGGGAGACCAGGTCCTGAGTGCTGTTTTTCTGCAGGTCAGAGGCAATGTCTAACACTGTAGCCTGATGAAAAAATGTGTCTTGTACTCTTTTCTTGAGTACACCCATGGCATAAAGACCAACCAACTCCTGTGTGCTGTCATGAATGCCTGTCAATGTCAATACAGTAGAGCACTGCTAAAAGGTCTGAAGAGTTATCTTGAGGCAAAAAAGAGCAGTCTCTAATCTTACACACTAGTGTGCCCACCACCCAGTCTAAGAAGCTCATTACTTCGAACTTTTAGAAATATTCTTAAGAAGATGAGCAAGTTCCGAAGCTGAAAACATAATTTTGGCCGAAGTGAAAGCTGACCCCCTAGCCGAGTCGATAAGGCTGGTGAAGTCTCCCTGAGAATTAGACAGAGACTCCCAGGGAAGGAGCTTCTCCCATAGCATAAAATCTATAACTCAACCTAGACAGCTTGGAGGGCGGGAAACAAAAAACTACTTTACCTTGCTCCCTCTTCTCTGTGAACCATCCTTCTACTTTGTCAGTGCCTTCTTCGCTGAGGAGGAGAGAACCAGTTTCAGTAACTTCAAAGAACCAGCTGAGGGAGCTTCCATAAAAAAAAGTTGAAGCAGGGGAGGAGGGAGTTGCTGGCAAAAAGAAGCTTGTAGAAAGGTGGCTAACAGGAACCTCAATAAAGCAGAGTACACAGACGAAGGAACATCCTGATCCGGTATGACCTCTTCTTCAGAAGAAACAGGAGAAAGTGATAAGTGCGCTGTCATTGGAGGTGCTTTCTGAAGCAAACTTAAAATGTTATCTAGCTTGCTCTGGATCAGGTTAACCGAAGGAGGAACACTGTCCGAGACAACACTATGATGAGATGGTGGAGGAGCAGGCGTCAACGGACGCTCAGGAAGCACTGAAGAAGTGGAAGCCAAAGACAAAACTTGATGGCGAACAGGTGCCAGTGGGCGCTCATCTGCAAATAGGAGCTTGGGTGTTTCAGCACTAGCTGCTGGCCACTTGGGCGCTAATTGGAGAGGTGATGGTGCTGGATGCACACCTCATAATGAAGGGGTTCCCTTGTGTAATGAAGAATGCCTGCGCGCCTTGGTGCCAGACTACGATTGTCATCTGATGTAGCTGAAGAGAATTGCTTTGGGCTATCCCAGTGACTGCAAGAGGGGCACGCTGAATCCTTGCCCTTCTTACAAGGCACAGAAGAGATTGCGAAGTTCACTGCGCACCTTTTCAATGGGCATGATTTGTCCACATAGTGCCATGAAGGCCTGGGACTAAAATTATCAGAGCTGGAGGACATACAATGAGCACTCACTTGAAGGCCTTACCAATGGCCTTTGGTTGCAGTCTGGGATTCATCAACAGACTGAACAGAGGGGGCGACTGCTGGGGGGCAGACCCCACCGACCTCCCTTAGGCTACCAGTTTGACTCCTCCCACGAGGCACTCTGACTCACCTTTATCCATCAACACCTTCACTGATGACGCTAATTTAGCGATAATTCAAACCGTGTGTCAATTTTTGACTCCAGGCTGACGATGGTGTTGGGATCGGAAATGTTAGAGCCGGGTAAAGGAGAGGATTGCACAGATGGAGAAGATGGAATGGGATCAGAAGAAATTACAGGTGCAATTGCATCCGACTTAGCAGATGAATCCTGACTAGCTAAGACTTTACTAGTTCCCCTAGCAATAGCTTTCCTCTTCCTCTCTAGCCAGTTTCTTGAGATGCAAATCTAAAGTTTCCACTTCTTTAAATGCTTTAAATCCCATTCACTACATTCCTCACATTATAAATCAACTGAACACGTTCGTCCCCTACACTGAATACAAATACAGGCAGTCCCTGGTTATCGGCGGCCTCGGTTACTGGTGATCCGGTTTAACGGAGCTTGTCTAGCGACAACGATAACCAGATTTTCGTTGCCGATAACCGGTTATCGGCGCTGATCACCTCTTATCGGCGGTGCTGATCACCAGTTATCGGCGCCACTAACCGGGGATCAGTGCTAATGTCGCCGATTTTCGGTTAGCAGCGATTTTCAGTTGCCATCACACCGTCGGGAACGGAACCCCGCCGATAACCGGGGACTGCCTGTAGTGTGAGAGTCATAAGATTCCTTAGTAAGTCTAGTATTGCAGCTTTTGCTACAGTACCTAATACTGGAACTACTAGTGTCAGACATCATGGAAAAAAATCAAAGACAAGTCCAAAAAATGGGCAAAAAATTCGTAAACCAATAATCAAAATTCACCTAACACTAACTAAATTGTACCGAAAGGCTATGAAAAAAAATACTTCACCAGTTGTGGATAAGAACAGATAACCAGCAAAGTACAAATTTCAAAATTCAGGCTGCTGCCAACCACAGCCAGCAGAAACAAATTGAAGCCCTTTGCTATGTTGTACATATTCTTCCCCCAAAAGTGGGCGGGCATGTCACCATAACCAAAACAAACTAGTGTGACCTGCAGTTTCAAAATTTTAAGCTGCCAGTTGAAAGAAACTAATAGGTATGTAATTACTGGGTAAGTTACTTATATAAAACAAATGATTTCTGCTATTTGTATATGCTTAGCAGTTTCTAGGACCAACTGTTATGAGTATTATAACATACTGGTAGTATAATTTTCCATAGTGTTTTACAGGTACTTTTATAAAATTGTATTATTTGCCTTGTTTGGTTTAGGTTTAGTTGTTACTTAGTACACTGATGCATGTTCTTGTTCACATGAACCACTTTATATCAATTTGCTAAATTGTGATTAAGAGTAAGCAGATACTGCTTTTGCATATATTTACTATGTGTTTCTCACTTTTATTTCTGCATTTCTGGCCTTTCTTTTTTGCGGCTTTGTAAATTCTTTGTGATATTGTGCTCACTTAGTATATAAGTACATAAATTGCCGGCAAAAATTGTACCTAGCATAAAATTGATATTTCTTAATGCACAGGAATTTAAGTGTATATTTCTTATTTTGCTAATTTATATGTTTGGTGGCTAGCAGTCTTCTTGTACCTTCAGAGGTTGTATCTCCTGCTTTTGACTCCAGTATCACTGTAATTGTAATGAAGGAGTGACAATCATCATATTATGTTTATGTACAATCTTTGCATTATCCTTGTTTTCTTGACTCCTGTGCCTCACTCCCCATTTGTTGACAGTTCTTTTAGTGACTAGTGCACTGCACCTGTCGACCCAGTACCTCCAGTCTCATTTGCTTCATGGCTACTGTCCCAGGGATCAGTCTGGAATGTTTGTGACCACTCCCAGATGCATTTTATTCTACTTCCTAGGCATTGTTTGCTTTCCCAAGACACCAACTTTAGTTGCCCTGCAAGCTGAGGTTCATCTTCAGCCCACTTGAGGCATTCATAAGATGACACTTCTCTACATACTGTCTTCTTTAGAGGTTGCCCCTCAAGCAGGAGAAAGTCAAGCTATGGTTTGTCCAGACACCTTTCCAATCTTCTCAATACAATGGCTGTGACCATGACTTCCTACAGACAAGGAAATGACCAAGGCCACTCTTTCATATGCAGAGGCTCTTTGCTCCAGCAACAAGGACCTGATAACTTCTACTCCTCTAAAGACACCTTCTAAAAGGTACATTAATATTGGGGATATCCAGTGTAGTTAACTTTTGGACTCCATGAGAAGGCAACTTCCCTCTAGATTATTTTTCACTGTATAACAGGTTTTCTTTTAAGGGCAAGCCATTGACCAATTGGCTTCTGAAGTGTCGAGCAAATTCTTTTCCTAGATTTCCACAAGCACCTCTCCATTGTCATTTTCCTCTAATGAAAGCTATTCCACCTGCCCCATTCATCATTAAAGAGGAAAAGGAAACAGTCATTGTCACTGGCTTCTGGAATCCTTGACAGGAAGTCAACTGATCTTTGTTCTTCTTCCTTGAGGACTTCTGGACTCATCAAGACATCAGCCATGCTAGAGATGCTGTATTTCTGCCATGAGGACAAGATTCGATTCCTCCAAGGATCTGGTATTGCTTGTTTAGCAAGAAGAGGAAGACCAGGGTTTGACTCTGAAAATAAAACCTCCTTTTTGGAAATTATGAATTGGTTTTATAACATTTTTGGTTTAGAGAGACCATAAAAACATACCTTAGCCACTAACTTAATAAAGTAAATCCCTTGTATTCGCGGTCTCATGATTCGTGGACTCGCCTATTTGCGGATTAATCTATGGAACATATATACACATTATTCGCTGAAAATTCGCCCGTTCATGGTATTTTTCACTGAGAAATATTGACTACTTACTGTATTTTCATCGCATTTTCATGACTAAATGAACTTTTTGTGATAAAACTATTAAAATACTCAGGTAGTTCTCAAGTTACGATAATTCGCCTTATGATAATTTGATTTTGCAATGGGGTAAGCAATTAATACCGATACGACGATGTTTATAAAATATTTTTAAATTTCACACGGGGGCAGGTAGCGTACAATCAGGCAGTGAGAGACACCAAATTACAGTAGACCAACTTCTTTTCCTCCATCTCTTTATCCCATCTTCTAGATAAAAAAGTAAAAGAGAATGATAAAAATATTGTTAGTAACGTTATACTCTTGCATAAATACGTACAGCCATAAACAACTGAACGAGAAACTGTTGTTTTGCTTATCACTGAATCAGATAACAACAGCCGTTTTGCTTGTACTTCAACCATCGTACGGTGATAAATAATTACCGTAGTTATAGTACAAATGACATTAATTGGAATAGGACTGATGTATTTTTACATTATACCCTTATTCGGTATGGATAAAAGATCGGCAAGGAAATACACTGCTAAATTTAAGCTGCAAATTGTAGCTGAAGCTGAGAAAACAATGTTCAAGCGGCTAATGACCATAAATTATTGTGCATCAGCAACATGGATGAAACTCGACCGTAATTAAAATTGGAGAGAAAGTATTTTAATCAAAACTACTGGGCATGAAAGAACACAATACTGCTATTTTTACGCCAATAAACGATAGATACGTAAAGCTTCTATTATGATGAAATCAAGTGAAAATAGCGAATGGAATCTTGATTTTTTTACACAAAACAAACACCCCAAACAGCCAACGTCATCTATTAACGAAAAAAATAGCTAAATTAATTTCACAACTAGACATATTTAAGTTATATTTCGACGTAAAAATATAAATAAAGTATCTAGAGATTCATTTACACTAACTAGAAGCAAGAAAGGCGCTCTGAACAGAGTCAAATACCGTGAAATAAACTTAATGCGTAAGTGATTTCCAAACCAAAACATTGATTGCTATGATCGCAATTTATAATATATAAAAGCAATGTAAGAATATATAAAATATTATTGGATACAGTGAATTAAGGCATAACATTTTAAAAGATCCATGCAAAAGATGCATATTCGTTATGTTGATGTTTCTATAATACGATATGTGAATATAGAGTACAGTATAATGTAGGCTAGGCTACCTTGTATGTATATGATATACCATAGTGTAGGCTAAGCTAATTCTTGTTTGTTGTTCAATTTCTCTTTGTACTGAATTATCATAAGTCATTGCATGAACCTTCAGAATTAGCTGATAATAATTACTATACCGTTTATGTACAGAGTATACTTTATAGTGTAGGCTAGGCTACCATATTTGTATATGTGGTACTGAATACCCTAGTGTTGGCTAGGCTATATTTGAGATAAGTTTTTTCCAACAAACGATGGGTTTTTTGGAGCCTAACCCCATTGTAAGTAGGATAATACCTGTATAAGCATTTTTAGTTTGTTTTTGTGTGTTTGAACTACCAAAATAGGCAGTTTTAAGTGATTTTAGAAGGGGTTCTAAGTATTCGCTGGTTTTAGCTATTTGTGCGGGGGGAGGGTATGCATCCCCAAAAATATGGGGGTTTACTGTAGTGACTTTTCCAAGGATGACCATTCCAACTTTGCATTTGATCTGCCCATTGCTGTGGCTGTTTCAGACATGATTACTAAAGTGAGACTGTGGATGGAGAGACAGGTTACTAGCAAGAGATAGTTCCGTGACTACTGCTTATAAATTTTTTTGCCTCCAAACCAGCAACTTGTCAGGTACTATAGGATTCATGATTGCTTATCACAGGCTTGACACCCTTCTTGTTAATTGAAGCATAAACATCCTCCTGATTTATGCTCTTCATCCCTTATCATGTTCTTGTCATCTGAAGCAAATAAAACTAAACCTTTTCTCGAGGGTTTTCAAGCCATGTTCAAGCAGCAGAAATGGTTAGTAAGAACTATCAGATCTTTCTTTGCATAGGGAGCTGTGATGTTGTAAGAAGTTGCCAGGTGAGAAAGATTTTGCTATTATTCATCCATGCTTCCATCCTGTTCATTTACACAATCCTTTACTTCTTTGCAAATGTGCTGGTAAAGAAGAATTGTATGGCTATTAGGGACCTCTCCAACCTCTTGTCTTTCCGTAAGTGTATGATCTGTTGAGTTGAATCTGCTAGACCTATTTATGCTTAGGAAAGCTTTATGAAGGAATTCTCAGAGATGCTAACTCAACCTCAAGCATGGCAGGAGTTTTCAGCATTGTTGGAGTGCAATGGGTCTTTAGACCCAAGTCAACTCCAGGTAGATAATACTATATCCAGGAGACACTCTTCTGCCATCAACAGATTGAGTCAAGGGAAAGGTGATAGCCCAAGACAAAGTGCAAGGTAGGAAATGAGAGCAGTTCAAGAAAGTTGACAGATCACCAGTGTTAGTTTTTACAGTAGTCTTTATAGTAGCAATGGCAGCAGGAGGTTAGAGACTGAGCATCAGCATTAGGCCTCTGAATGTATTTGTGCTTAGAACCCCCTTCAGGATGGATATGAGAGATGGTGTTGTGATTCACTGAAAGAGAAACTTCCTAGCACAATTTCACATTCCAGTCCATCCAGACACTAGAAAATATCTTTGTGTTGTCTGGTAGGTAAAGATGTCTCAGTTTAGATGCTTGTGTTTCATCCTGTTTACTGCTTTACAAGTCTTCACCTAACCTTGGCACCATTGGTAACATGGGCTCATCAGATCAGCACAAGTCTTTGGGGACATGTCAACAACTGTCTTGATGTCAGGGACAGCACTGGAGTTACAAAGTTACATATGAACCCGTTGTGGTAAGTATGCAAGGACCCAAGACTTTATGTAAATTACAAGAAGTCAGATTTCATACTCTCAACAAGTGGTAAGCACATTGATATGGTCACCAACACAGAAGAGAAACTAGTTTGCCAGATAGAGTCCAGATCAGGAGAATGTCGTCATTGGTTGAGCAGTGTCAACATGGTTCAGATCTTCCAGTGAAGTTGTGGCAACCCTTAATTAGGTATCTTTTGTTGCTGGAGAAATGGGTTCCTCACAGCTGCTTAAGGTTGAGATCACCCCAACTGCAGCTTGAAAAAGTTTTGGCTGGCAGCAAGTCTGCTGAAAAAATACCAGGCAGTAGCCTTATAGAAGTCTTGGAGGATCTCTGATAGTGACAGCGAGTTCAGTTACCACTTACTAGGAGTCCCACTGGTTCCTCCAAGTTTGGAGGTAATGATATGTATTAGGTTGGGGTGCACAGCCACTAGATTTCCAGGCGGCAGGATCATGAACATCGCAGGACAGGGTGCCTCCAAGCATTTTGTGGAGGAACAGTAGGTATGAATGACAACCTAACAACAGTGGTGTATTTGCATAATTAAGGCAGCTTTTGTTTAGAGGCATTGTGCAGACTTATAGTGAAGGGTTTTGTGTAGACATAGGCTTATGATGATTTAGTGTGAAGATTCACCCCATGAAAGCCCAGTGTTATACCCAGTAGTCTCAGTTGAAGTGGTTATTGAACTCTAAGGCATGCAGAGTCCTTTGGCAGTGGTGAACAAGCCAAAATCACAAGCTGCTTGGGGTACTGCTTGTTCAGCCTTTTCAGACACTTACTAGAGAAATTATGCTTCTCTTTCAGTATGAAAATCACTGTACTCTGATAGCCCCCATCGGCCACAATAAGTGTTTCATGTATCTACTATCTAGGTGATTGACATTCAATAGTCTCTCAGTTGAGAAGACTCCTCAAGCAGCTGCACTCCTACAAATTTCACACCACCCTGGGAACCCTTCAGCTTCATGCCTGGTGGTTATCCAAAAGGCTACAAAGATGAAGGATTTTCAGGGAATACAGCCACTGCTAGCGCAATGTAAGAAGTTGTCTGTCCCAACTAACTGGGGTTATAGACCCACACTTTTACAAAGGGTGTTCCCTATGGATAGCTTAAACTTTTTGTGTTCTCTCACTTGTTTCAAAGTCTTACATAGTTTCTTTGTGACCCTCTCCAGGATACTTGCTACTGGATTTCACATTGACAATGGTCTCTTGATGGGCATCTGGTTCTTTAAGATGAGTAAATGAGATTCATGCTCTGTCTTGGAAGGTCAAGTATACTAGTTGAGTGTCAGTGGGATTAACATTCACTCCTGGTTTTGTAGCAACAAATCAAATGAATGGTGGCCAGGATTTTACCATAACACTTCACCATCCCTTTCTTATGTAACTCTTCTAGTTACAGGGAACCTGTCCACAAATCAGAGGAAAGAGCAACTAACCAGGAACTTGGTCTCTCGTCGGCTGTGATTTGATCTATGATAATTTGGCTATACAGCACCATTCAGTGCTTAAGACAGTGAAAAGAGGGAGTTAAAGTGGTTGAAAAGCAAGATGAAAGAAAGGAACAAGTGCATGGAGGCAAAACATAAGGCTGAAAAGCACTATGGGTCAAAGGGACACTGCAGACAACATTGAGCAGTGCACCACAGCCTGTGGTACTGTGCTGAATGACAAAGTTAAACAGGTAAGAGTGCAGCCCCACAAACTTAAAACATTCATTACTTCTGTTTCTTGTTGGTGCCAGCCTTTCTTTGGCTAATGTCTGTTGAATATGCATGAATAGGTAAACATATTCCTTGGGCCCAGTAGTGCAGTGGAGTATGTTTTACCTGTGGGGGAAGTTGGGAATTCATTATCTAAATCCTGAGTCATCCCAGTCTCAAATTAATAGCCTCTACACCTTATTTTTGTGGTAAAGTACTTCCTTTGCTAATTTCAAAGATTCTTGATACAAGTATCGTCTCTACATAACACAGATTTCCTTTACATACATCTTACAAACCAGTGAGCTATTAGACACTTTGATTCTGACTCACAAAGTCCTGTAGCTGGACATTTCAGGAATATGCAAACACTGGGAGAAGCTGAATACTGAATTGTTTTTATTACAAAAAAGTTTTTGTATATAAGCATATTAATCATAAAGGAAGTGCCCTCCTCCCAGCCCCACAGGTCTTGATGCCTCTCATTGAGGATGTACAGTGAGCCTGTTTAGTAGAACTACTTGTTTGTAAGATTATATATTGGTAACCTAAGAACTTTGGGACTATGAATAAGGCATTTATATGATTAATGGGTTTGTATGGAAAACTATGGTGTTATAACAGAGTGTATTTATTACTTTAGTGTTATATCATTATTTTTTTACTTATTGCCAGCACCTGACATTGCTGGAAACAGAAAGAAAACACCCTTGATGATTTGGCATAGTTTTTACCATATTTTGTCTAAGTTTATGACATCAGTAGATATTGTCTTACAGGGAGAGTTCATTTCCTCCCAGTCAAACCTCTCTTTTACTTACATAAGATACCTTCATGGGTTGAGTCTCTGGAGACAACCCTTCATAAACAAGGGTCTGATGCAAACTTTAGCTGGAATTCTTGAATGGGCAGTGATGTTAATCTTTCTTGGCATATTGCAACAGGTTCTTTATATCCCTCCTCACTGTGTCATCAACCATTAGGACTGGACAGCCTTTCAAGATTCTAAGTAACTTTTTTTGAAATTTTTTAGTATATCTGGAGGTTATAATCTAGCAAAGCTTTGACCTACTGGTGATAAGGAAGCAGATTAGGACCAGTAGCAAGTTTTGATACAGGATATCAAGTTACAAAAAACAAGGCTACCACTGCCATATAGACATACATCCTGCTGCTTTCCTTTCAGTTCCCACCACATATAAAATGGCATTTTTCCCTCCATTTTTTCCTTTCATTTAGTACTTGGACTTTCTTGCTTTTCTTCCCTTGGGAAGGGCTTCAGATTTAGGAATGTAGTTCCTCTGATTTTCAAGTACAGTAATACCTCGAACTTGCGTGATTCAAATTGCACAAATTCACAGACACACAAATTTTTCATTGGAATCTAACTAATGGTCACATACAAGTTTTTCACAGACACGTGAACATTTGCGAACACTGAGAAACCCAGCAAAAGAGTTTGTTTTATTTTTTTATGTAATTTATAAGTTTTCAAGCTTTTATGTGTAAATTAAATAACATTAAATATTATTAAAAGTAATAATTTCTCTCTCTCTCTCTCTCTTGCTTTTAGTGAGATGAATTTTGATTGTACATGTATACAGGCATGTTTATTTGTATGATAAATAAACTTTTTACCTAATAATAAGTACTAATTTTCAAATAATAAGATTAATAAAATTAAATAATAATAATAATAAAACTGTAATTACAAAATTTGTACTATTTTAAACAAACAAATTCTTCCCTCATCTTTTGTAAGAAGGAGGTGAAGGCAAAAGCTGTCAGACATGTCATTTAACATGGCAAGAAGGGGATTGTTGCTAATTGGTGGTCAAATTTCTCTCTCCCTCTGTGTGTGTGTGTGTGTCCGTAATACAGTGAACCCCCGTATTTGCGTTCTCAAGGTTCGCGGACTCACCCATTCGCGGGTTTTTCTATGGAACCTATCTAAAAAATTTTCGCGGGAAACTCACGTATTCGCGGGTTTTTCCATGGAACATATCTAAAAAAATATTTGCTGGAAACTCCATATTCACGGATGCAGATTTTTTTTTTGTCTTTTTCGTATAGAATAGTTGAGGTCCAACCTTGAAAGTGGACGGGCAGTTCGAAATTAATTTTGGTCTGGGTTTTTGTACCAACATTGATGGTGCATGTGTCTCTTCTTTTTTGTCCATTGTTGGTGGAGGGTCTGTTTGCAATTTTGTTTTGTGGTTTTGTGTGCTGTGATTGGCGACCGTGGACCTTTGGTCCATCTCCAGCAACCGAAGATCAGGGTGAGTGTTGTGTATTGTTTGTTTGTGGGTTTGAATTCTGCCACACAATATTCTGTATTTTCATATTTATTGTATAATAACATTAAATAATCATGTAAATCAATAATAATACTGTACTACAGTACTGTACATATAATAGTAATAGAAATTAAATAATATTATGTAATACTACACTGGGTACCTTAATACAGTAATAATAAATAATAAAGTTAAATCATACGTGTAGTAACTGGTGATGGATGCTGATTTCAGTATGCTGTAGATGATGATGATGATGAGTTAGCTGTGCAGTACGATGAATGATGGGAGGCGCTGTCATGTTACGGTATTTGAACTTGGCAACAAAGGTGGTAATATACAGTAGGGCTGCATGAGTATTTTACCTTATTCATGCTCAATGCAGGCGGCCGCAATTAATGTCATGCTGTAATGGGCTACTACTTCTCCGTAACTTTTGCCCTCTCTTAACAAAACAATCATGTCTACAGTACTTTCTTCTCATCAGTCATTACAGTCATTGTAGGCTATTGGCCAGAGGCCTTAGAAGAAGCAAAGCATTCAGAGGACACCTTAATGCACGATTTCAAAAAATATTTTTAGGCCATAGTACTGTGCATGCAAAACACACAAACGTGAGATAGCAATAAAACGGGTTATGTTGGGTCATTTGCTGATAATTTGCCGCTGCGGTATATGCATGGTACTACTGGTTGCGCGTACATATACTAACTGATCTTCTGCACATACAGTACGTACAATTTATAAAATGTTTTGTTGTAGGATGATTTTTAAGTATTACATACAAAAAGTGTTTTAGGATGATACATAGTACAGTACAGTACTATGGGTAGTACGTAGAGCATATATAAAATACGTAAGACAACAGGAATACTGCAGGGTACGTATGTTTACATCTGCGGTACGTAGCATTTTCATGTATGCACTAAGTATATATTAATGACTACTATAAGTACATTTCGTAAGTTGAAAAACGATTTACTAATTTTCAAATATTACAGTACCGTACTATATTAACGTAAACACAGCAAGATTTCAATAACATATATTTGTTTTTCTTAAAAGTGCTTCACCCAAGCCACCTCTCTGCAAATATAAAGAAATCGCGATGCTGGACGCTGTGTACCCAGGACCAGTGATACTCAACACACTATTGGCTGTCATCTGCAAAGCAGCCAATCCAGAAGCACCATTCATTTTCCTTGGCGCTCATTGGCTGTTCACTTGGCGCTCATTGGCTGAACATTCACAACCAACTCGCGAATACGGAATTCTGGGAGACCCTCACCGGCATCCTCCTCAGATTGTGCGTATAGTTCACAGCATCTTACCATGTGAAACCGTGCGTCTGTCCGTTTTGATTTTTTTATCTTTGTGCATCAGCGGTATTCGGCCCTAAAATGCCTCCTAAAAAACGCCCTGCTCCTTCAAAGCCTTCTGGCAAAGAGTCTAAAAGAAAGAAGACTGTTATGAAACTCAAGAAGAAGGTGAAACTTCTTGACATGTTAAAGGAGGGCAAAAGTTTTGCCACAGTTGGCCGCCATTTCAGTGTCAATGAGAGCACAGTGAGATATATCAAGAAGAAAGAGGCAGAGATACGGAAGTCTGTGAGTATGAGCTACTTCGGTAGTGCAAAGACAGTTGCGACAGTGCAGGATAAAACAATCGTGAAAATGGAATCTGCTCTGGCAATCTGGATAAAGGACTGCTGGAAGAAAAACGTGCCCCTCGACTCCAACATCATTCGCAAGAAAGCGCGACAACTCTACCAGCAGTTGTCAACTGCTAAGGAAGGCAACGACATAGTACAGGCAGAGGAAGGCGTTGAAGAAGGTGAATTAGAATTTTTAGGCTTTGATGAACCAGCAGAAGAAGAAGAGGGGGAAGAGCCCCAAGCAGGACCATCATCAGCGCCTCAGTTTCCAGGCCAGCAAGGGGTGGTTCCACCGATTTCAAAAGCGGTTCCACCTAAAGTCTGTTACTCTGCATGGGGAATAAGCATCTGCAGACATTGAAGCAGCCGCAAAATATCTGGAGGCCTTCAAGAAGATCATCAAGGAGAAGGGCTACCATCCAGAACAGGTGTTCAATATGGATGAGACTGGCCTGTTCTGGAAGAAGATGCCTTCCCAGACATACCTTATGAAGGATGAAGCTAAAGCCTCCGGATCCAAGGCCCAGAAGGATAGGGTTACCCTCATCATGTGTGGGAATGCAGCTGGTTTCATGCTTAAACCAGGCCTCATTTACAAGGCTGCAAACCCCAGGGCCCTCAAGAATAAGAACAAGGCATTGCTTCCTGTGTTCTGGATGCATAACTCTAAGGCTTGGATCACCAAAGTCCTCACAGTGTACTGGTTCCATCAGAGCTTCATCCCTCAAGTTAGGCAATACCTGAACGACTTGGCCGTGGAGTTCAAGGTGTTGCTGATTATGGATAATGCTGGTGGCCACCCTCTCGATCTTTCTTACAAGGGAGTCCAGTTTGAGTTCCTCCCTCCCAACCCCACCTCTCTCCTCCAGCCTATGGACCAGGGTGTGATCCATGCCTTCAAGGCACTCAATACCGGGAACTCCCTCCAGCACCTTGTAAATGCAACAGACAGTGACAGTGAAGTTATGCTAAAAGAATATTGGTGTAAATTCACGACTGCCACGTCTGAGCATCATCAGCCGATCGCTGAATGACATGAAGAAGGAGACCCTGAACGCATGCTGGAACAAGTTGTAGCCGGAGTGTGTTCATGATTACAGGGGCTTCTCTCCTGAAGAAATTCAACATTCAGCTATTAATGAGGCTGTCCAGTTGGCGAGGATTCTAGGTGAGGAAGGCTTCGAGGACATCACCGAGGATGAAATCGACACCCTTATTGATGCTCACTCTGACCCCCTGACAGACCAGGATTTGGGAGAGCTGACGAAGTCTGCTAGTGAGGAAGAAAATACGCCAGATTCAGGGGAGGAAGAGGAGAGTGACCTGACTTTGGAACGTCTGTCCCACATTAAGAGAATGATTAAGGATATGTGGGAGTATGTTTCAACATGGGATCCTTTTATGGAATGCTCCCTAAAGTTTTCAGACATCCTTGATTCAGCATGGGAGCCTTATAATCAAACCCTCACCACCATGAAAAAGCAGCGACAACAGCTGCATATCACCATGTTCATCAAAAGGACGAAGAAGACCCCTCCAAAGCCTCCCAAATCACCTGAAGTAGTGCCTCTTGAATCACCTGAAGAAGTGCCTCCCCAATCGCCTGAAGTAGTGCCTCTCACATCGCCTGAAGAAGTGCCTCCCCAACTGCCTGAAGTCGTGCCTCCCAAATCAACTGAAGAAGTGCCTCCTGAAGCACCTCCTGAAGGTGAAGAGGCACCCTCAGATGAGTTGTAACTCCTCTGCTTTGCTGTGCAGTCATATCTTCATCGTCAGTCATCGCACTGCACAGCTAATTAATCATCATCATCTTTAATCAACATTCATCGCTGGTGAGTACCCATATGATTTACGTATGTAGTAATCTTAATATATAAGTAGTATTGAATTTTTTAAAATGTGCATAAATTTTTTTTATTTTTTGTCTTTTTGTGAATTGTATACGTAAATATCAGTGTTCCCCCCGAAAAGAAACCGGGACGGCTTATAACTGTATGAAAGAAAATGTGCGTGGCTGAATACGTAGGGGGGACTGGATTATTTTCACCTACAGCTGTAAGCCATACAGTACGTACGTATAAAAATGATAAAATGTTTAAGATGGCCTGGAAATTGTATTAATAGTATCATTTCAAAGATTAATACAGTAATAAGGTAATAGTTTAATGTATATTTGATGTAGGCTGGTATTTTTTGGCATACAGTACTTTGGTGTTTGACCTTTCATGGTAGACAGGTACAAATATACGCAGTATTAAATTTTTTAAAATGTGCATACGGTTTTTTTTCATTTTTTGTCTCTTTTTGTGAATTACATACTGTATACGTAAATACCAGTGGTTCCCCCAAAAAGAAAACGGGATGGCTTATAACTGTATGAAAGAAAATGTGTGTGGCTGAATATGTAGGGGGGACTGGATTATTTTCACCTACAGCTGTAAGCCATACAGTACGTACATATAAATATAATGATAAAATGTTTAAGATGGCTTGGAAATTATATTATTAGTATCATTTCAAAGATTAATACAGTAATAAGGTAATAGTTTAATGTATATTTGATGTAGACTGGTATTTTTAGGCATACTTTGGTGTTTGACCCTTCATGGTAGACAGGTATAAGCATTTTTAGAGGGGCGTTGTAAGCATTCGCGGATCTGACCTATTCGCAGGGGGGTTTGGGACGCATCCCCCGCGAATACGGGGGATTCACTGTAATTCATAAAAAATTTCACTCTCTTAAGTAAGGACAACAGGCTATCTCTCTCTCTCTCTCGTTTGAAGTCAGCCAACCTATATATTACAGCAGTGTTTCTCTGTATGTCTTTAACTGTACAGTAGATAATTTTGAATTTATCTAATTTTACCTGTACTGTTTACAAACTGTAAATGTGCCGTTCTAAAACAGAGACATAGAGCATTTCAGAACAAAGAGAAAGTGACAGAATAAAGAAGTTTTTTAAAACAAGGTTGAGAAGACTTCTAAAAATAGATCAACAGAATGAGGGAGAGAGTCACACCATTTGTTTCTTTTTTTAAGGGTAATGTATTAAGCTAACTTTTAAATAAAGTTACAGTAACTTTAATTTCATTTAATAGTTAGTTTAATACTGAATTTCCATCTTTTAATATCTAACATTCTCTCTCTCTCCCTCCCTGTAATAATTCATAAATAATATAACTTGATATTTCAAGTAAGGACAATATCTCTCTCTCTCGTGTGTTATTCTCTCAGTCTCCATAATAATTGATAAATAATTTCACTCTCTTAAGTAAGGACAATCCTTCTCTCTCTCTCTCTCTCTCTCTCTCTCTCTCTCTCTGTTCATAGTTAGCGCTCACACATTTTTACAACTTATTATTTCTCTGTACGCCTTTACCTGTACAGTAGGTAGTTTAAATTGATCTAATTTGACCTGTATTGTCTACAAAGTGTAAATACGCTAGTGTAAATACGTTCTAAAACATAGAGACATAATAACTAAGAGTTGTATTAGTCAAAATATAAAACACTGTATGTTCATGAAAAAGCATTTCAGAACAAAGAGAAAGAGACGCAGAATAAAGAAGTTGTTAAAAAGAGGTTGAGACGATTCTAAAAATAGATCGGTTGGAAGGAGAGAGAGAGAGAGAGAGAGAGAGAGAGAGAGAGAGAGAGAGAGAGAGAGAGAGAGAGAGAGAGAGAGAGAGAGAGAGAGAGAGAGAGAGATTCTCTTCCAAATCTCAGTTTTTATGTCAACCATTTATTTCTCTTTTTAAGAGTAATGTATTAAGCTAACTTTTAAGTAAAATTACAGTAACTTTAATTTCATTTCAATGTTAACTTAATAATTTGGGAGCATGATTAGGGTCATATTTAGTGTTTAAACTTTAGAAATAAGAATTTATTAGCATTTTTAGAGACCATGCCAAACTTACGCAAAAATTCACCCTGCGCGAGGGGTTCTGGAACCCAACCTCGCGTAAGTTCGGAGTATGACTGTACTGTAGTATAATTGATCTCTACTTGTTTGGGTATTGCACCAGCTAGGTTTCTTGGTTGTTGACTGTCAATCAGTTTGGCCATATGGCCATTTTACTATTATATTGTGGTGGCTTGACTCCAGAAAAACCATAGCTTGATGAGAATGCATGTTTCCAGATGCTAACTAATTTAATTACAACATGAAATCCATTTCAACTCAAAAGAATCATTGGTAAATTAGCTGTAAAATTATAAATTATAAAGGCTTAAAATTCCATGGAAATTGATACCATGGAGTCTGTTTGCATAATTTTATCATGCCAGGAGAGGGTAACCATACCTCTCACCTGGATTTAATGCCCTCAAAACCATGTTGAATTACACTTGTTTCTATGTGATGTGCTTCTTTATTCATAGTATTGATAATAGAAATAATAATGGCATGTAAGATACAAGTAAGAAAGTCTTAACTTCAGGACCAAGTTTTTTGGTTTCATAGGTTTCAGAAGTTGATTTTTTCCAGTTAAATACAGTAGATGAAATATGTGTAAGTGAAAAGTAAAGTAAAACACTAAATATTATAAGAAAAGTAAAGCAGAAGAAAGAGAAACACAAGGTGTAAACAACTTATTCAGGAAACACCAAGTTTACAGATATGTATACAATAATGAATTGTGAACACATGCATAGTACATTTGTTGGAAACCCTTTAGTACTGTATATGCATTACTTTTTCTCAATTGAAAATTCAGCAGTTTCCCAAGGAATCCTATAATTATTTCTATATATATTCTGGTAACATGAAATTACAAAATTAAATATGCATTAATAGTGTGAATGTAATACAAAAATTGTTAAATAGCATATAAAAACTATCTAGTTCTCACTCTCAGTCACCTGGACTCAGAAATGCTTGGCTAGAAGCAGAATCAGATATTTAGGTATTTTAAGGGTTACACACTTATATATTTGACAGTTTGATTATTCAAGGGACATTTGGACTTGAGTCTGTAGAAAATTGAAAATTGTTTGGTTTTATTTTATATCTGATGACAATACTGTATACAGGTATTAATGATGTTTAATACTGAAACCATAATATGATCTCAGGGTTTGCATGCAGTAAGATTTGTAAGGTTAAGGATAGAATGATTTTAAATACTATGCTTTAGAATGGTAGCTGGGATGAACTATCAAATGTAGACCAATTTTATATTGTAGATTACAGCACTGCCCATGTAAAATGGGTGACATGAAGAAAACCCGTCAGGTAGTTAAGTCTGGTTACTACTGTAGTGTTAGTGAGGCAAAACAGTTAAGAAGTGATGTAAAGATAGTGCTACCAATTTGTCTGTATGTTTTGTATCATCTCTACTCATTCAGTTTTAGATTTCCTATTCTTCATAAGTTATATCTATTACATGTAAAAAGTAAAAAAAAATTACATGGAAAAAGTAAAAAAAAAAGTTATTTTAAATGACCGTATAAATGCTGTACAACAGAAATAGTTGAACATGGACTTCCAAAACAGACTTTTTGGCTTCCCATCTGCCTCAAATCCAAAAATTATTAATATTGGTCCTGGTATCCAATTTGTATACATTTTACTTTAAAGTATGGCCAGTATCAAGTTTACAGATGAATTTCATTTGACAGCTGATTTTATGCTAAAATAACTTCTCTGTAAGATGGAAGAGTTATATTTTAATATGTATAGGAATTAATATGGTGTTTCTTTTATGATGTTGAAGGTTTTTGTTTCTCTTGTAATGTGAAAGGTTTTACTTGGAAACAAGTTGGAGAGAGACTTTTGTGAAGCAGTCTATGCATGCAAGCATTAGAATGCTGCCTAGTGAAGCCACCAGTATAGTAAAATTAAGTGCCAAAATATATAACATATATCTTCTTGACTTATGATTAGATTGCATTCACAGTGACCTGTTGTAAGTGAAGTGGACATAAGTCAGGAAACCTCTTATACTGTGCAGATAGTCAGTTCTTCATAAATGAAGTTCAGCAAGTTCTGACATAGATGTGTATACATATCATGTTTTATATAACCTGAATCACAGAATTTTAACATTATCATTCCTTAAACACTTCACAGCATATTTATTCCTTGTAATCATTAGATATATTATGCATGTACATTTTAGCATTTATAATAACAATGTCAAAATTTACTGTATGGGGAATTATTAACTTTTTCTGTAATATATTATTCAAGTATCATACCTTATTCCAAGTAGTAAATCAGGAAGTCCCTTGAATAATATATTTGATTTGTTTTTGATAATATACTGTGTTTGCATAAAATACTGAACCTTTTTATGTCAGTATTAAATTTTTTTTATTGCTCTACAAAGTGCAGTATGCAGTGTTATGTTGGTAGAGAAAAACTTATTGCACTTGAAGCTTTCAGAGTTTTTCTTGATCAGGCTGTGTTATTAATAGTAATTGCAGTATTAGTTTACTGTATTAATTTAATGAGACCACCAAGTCACACTTGTAGACACGCTTAGCTTTTTTGAAAGATTGCTCCATGTAAACTTGAAGAAGTTGGATAGGTAATAGGAGTAGACCACAGTAAATGGGTAGAAAGTAAAAGACAGAAAGCAGTACAGCAAGGGCCAAAGGGATACTGCAAGGCACTCTCAGTACAAAGTTCAGTTTGCCATGCAAGGCAAACTACAAATGGTACTCTTAAGGAGAAACTACACAAGACTGAGTCTTTGTCTCAGAAGTGAAGTCACATTCCAGAATGTGAGGCTTGAAAACATATTAAACACTGATGAGCCTTCAGCAGTCTGGCAATAGCTCCTTTGTGAAATATGAGCATTCATCATTCCTGTAAAAGGCAATGAACCTACCCTCATTTAAGTACTGTACTAAAAAAAAGTGTAATACATATTGTCAGTTAATTCCTTTCACCTTCTCTAAGGATAAATTCAGATGGAGGTAATAAACATTTAAATTCATCAACTTGAGTATTAAATACTCTTCAATGTTAAGGGGAACTCAGGATAACAAGATGAAGACTGTGTACCAAGGGACAGTATTAACAAGGCAAAATAAGAGCATCAAAGGCCACTGGCTCTTAGAGTTGTTGATTTTTTAGGGGGCCCGGGAGGTTGCTGAAGGTCTCTTAAAACTTTATACTACCTTAAAGTTAACATACAGTTCATACAGAGCTGACTGAGCTTCACAGTAGGAATTATAACATAATAAACAGGGAATAGTTACAATTTGGACTGATGCATTTAATTTCAGAAATTTCCATCCAAAGTCAATCGAGCATTAATAAATCATTTAAGGCAACCTCCACTCTTCATTAATATATGATGTTCTCCAAAACAGCCAGCAGACAAGGGTCATTAATATATGATGTTCTCCAAAACAGCCAGCAGACAAGGGTCCAGTCTGACATTAAAGAAGGTATTGGTGAGGCCTTATGCCTGTTTATGAGGTAAAAGCATATTAAATCACATTGAGGAAGGCACTACCCTTACATCCTAACTGAGATATGACATTAAATAGCTTAAAAACTTGGGTTACATCTAAAGCTGCCCAAGTTATAATAATGGACTTTATTTATCCTATTTCCAATTCCAGATGAAAGGGGTGACCACAGCTAAATCCTTACGGGAGAAGTGTTGGCACTGGTGACTTACTATCACTCAGTCTAACAATGCTAAAGACCTGAAAATTTATTCCTGCAGTATGGAGGCATTCCATTCTGAAAGTTGATATCATCATCTAAAGTATGGAACTCTCCTGCATCTCTTTCAGTAACACTAAGCTCCTGAAATTTTGGAGCCGGCTTTTTCAAGAATCCACCTTGGTGATCTTTGTACTGGTGGATCAGTGTTGATGTTAATTCTATTGGTTGCATGATCACTTGGTTGCCAGTCATCTAAAGTTTGCCAGTTAAAATCAATTAGGGCAGTCAAAACTAGCAATCGAAGTATCAGTGAATGATAGTTGGAGGAACTGATGAATTAGCTCTACCACATCATCATAAGATACATTTTCATTTAGAGGTAAATAGATTGAGCTCATTATATTTCCTTCCCAGATCAACTTTCACTGCTACAGCTTGGAGATAAGGGCTTAATTTACAATAATTTGAGGTATGCCACATTGAACACATGAAATACTTTCCCATGACATCCTATTTGGGGACAATGGTGATGCTGTCCACGTTGCTTTCTCTTTCAAAGTCCAACCCATTCATCCTGGAAGCCAGAGAGCAGTTGTTTTTTGCTGCAAATTTCCTTTTGATTTCACTCCTTGGTCATAGCTTTTGGCCATATTCAAAATCCTTTTAGCAGACCCAAAACTTATGTGCTCTGTGTTGGATTTGTTGCAAGTTGCTGCTTCGAATTTACAGTGTTGGCAGTTTCTATCACTGAGCCTATGGCTCATATTGCAATTTATGCACTCAGCCTTAAATGCACAGTTTTGCAGATATTCTCGTTTAGGCATGAATGGGATGGGTGCCAAGACTTAAACAATTGTAGCATTGCAGCTGCTTTTGTTCAGTGGATGGACTGTTATTCTTTCACTTTCTACATTCATGTTTGAAGGTACATCCAGGCCCCTCAAAGGTGAGAATGATCATTGATGTTCAGGGACCTTGTTTACTTTCCATACTCTTGTTTGGGCACATGCCTAGATCTCCTCTTTAGTGAAGTCATGTAGGTCTCTCTTAAAAATCACTCCCCTACCACAGCCAAAGTTGAGATGGAGTTTGACTTCTAATTTTGTTTCAATGTCATTAGACTTTAAATTGCACAGCATTTGTGGTTGGGTAATAGATTTTGCCTGAATGAGTATACCGTACAATTTGTTCCAAAGCAAGAAATGTCTCGATTTTATTGTACCGACCTTTTTTTTTTTTTTTTTGTAATTCAATTTCACTGTCATTTGTCATTAGACTTTAAATTGCAGAGCGTGTGTGGTTGGGTAATAAATTTTGCTTGAATGAGTATACCATTTGATTATAATAACTTTTTTTGTAAGAATTTGGGTACTGTAAAATTTTAATTTCCAATATCACCCTTAGTTATTGCAGTCAGCCACTGTGGTGGTTCGGGTTTTCTTTAATCCAGTCTACTGGCAGGTCGGCATCAAAGTTATTTTGTACGTTTTCATAAAGAGCATCAATCATGCCAGCAGTATATATGTTAATGTTTTTGATACTAGAGCTTGCCTTAAAAGCTTCCCCATGGCTTTAGAATGAAACTCATACCTCCCACTTACTAATCTGTCCTTCAAGTCTCATTCTAAATTTCAAAATATTCCTAAACAATTCAAATTATGTAATTTCTCTTAATTAGTTTGTAATGGCAATTAGTAACATGGAGGATCCTCAGTTTAATATTTTTCATGTCAACCACTTCCTTATTGCTGATTCTGTTGCTTCTTTCTCTTCATTAAACATGTCTCCATAATTACTACTAATGTGATTATGTGAATGATAACTTTAATGAAGTGATTATGTAGACGATAAGTTTAATGAATCTTGTTAGATTCAGCTCCTGTGTCCAAACAGGAGCTAGACCCATCCTTATCCTTATGATTTCAATCAGGTTCATTGTCAAAGGTAGGACCAACAGTCGTCATCTGTGCCGAGTCACTGTCAGGGAGTCCTGGGGTACTGCTTCCTATACAAGGGTAGCCATGATATTTACTGCAAAAACAATCCTGCCTGAAAATCTTGCAATTCAATCCTCTGTTAATGGCACCAACAAGAGTTAACTCCTAAATGTCCACTCCTTTCTATGCCCCAAAGAGAGGGCATCACATATAATAAACATGGGATTACATCTAATTAGGAAGGCTAAAGTGTAAGCAGCCTGCTTGATGAGACTGAGTATTTCAACAAAATTATCCCCAATCTTGTTTTAAATATGGGCAAACCAGGTGGAATGCTGAGAGTCCTATCTTCAGAAAGCCCACCCCAGGAATCCAGGGGCCAATTCTAAAAGAGTTCTGCCCTTGAGATACAAAATAACTTTTCATGTTTATATCTGTCAAGTCCAAACACAACCACCACTATTAGCTTTGGATATGAACTCCAATCCCAGCATCAGCATCCATTTTCAGAAATCTGGACAGTTAAAAGAGGGAGAGGTTGGATAGAGAGATAAAAATATTGAAACCCCATTGAATGTATAGTACAAGTCTCCAAAGATGTAACTATGTAAAATTAGTGCACCAGAGCTGTATTTGGAATGAAGATTTAGATGCTGGACAGTTAGATGAAAGAAAGCAAATGAAATATGAATGAGAGAGAGAGAGAAAAAGATTTCTAGGGTCAAACAGGAAGAGACAATCCCGCTGTCTGAGTATCCTCTAACCCATCACAAGGCTTCAACACAAGACAAGGTTTTACAGTAAAGTCATGTGACTTCTTCAAGGGAGTCTCTCATTGAGAGAGGGACACTGAAGGAAGGGGTCAACAGCACTCCTTGGTAAACACTGAGGGTTCAGAGGTGAGGGGAAGGAAGGACAACAGCATACCACTCATCGAGTCCAAATCTGCTACTGTAATTGGAGGACCCCATCACAAAAAAAATGTAGTGGAAGAACTTAAAACTCTAGATTTGGGGAAAAATATGCATCTAGACCCTACCAATAAGAAAATATTTCACAATTCTTAACCCAAAATTTAGTGTGCTTGACCTTATTAAGAGAGAGAAACTTCTGCAACTATGGACTCTCAAGAGGGGAGAAAAACATGCCCAACCCTATTAAGGGGAAAGAATAGTTGTGCTCCCTGACAGTTAGGGAAATCTTTATTTGTGCTCTCTGACATGAGGGAAAAATTGAAGTTATTTGTCCCTGCAAGACGATGAAATGCTCATCTTGGTTCAAAGTTGGAATAAAAATGTCACTCATTTATTTAAAACACTAAGCATAGGCCACTTACTGTTCTCATCAAATTTGAATCTGGCCATGACATAAATGTTATAACAAAATCACACAAATTTGGCTCTCAAGACTCTTGAAATGGCAGAATAGATGGCTTCAAAATGGCTCCTGAAACCTGGAGCTGGCACCATTGTAAAATGTATTTGATTGTCAATCATCTTGTCTCAGTAAATGGCAGTGAACACACCCACTTCAAATTTTTAACAAAATCTTGAATAGATACATTTGTCATATACTGCAATCCTTCAATTTTTTTGTAAAGACTGATTTAATTAGGACAATAAATATGTAACTGAGTTTTTCAATTTGGTTATTGCAGTGTGTCAGGGAGACTTGGAATAAGAAAATTACAGGCAGTCCCCAGTTTACGAAGGGGGTTCCTTTCTTACGCTGGGTTGTAAGCTGAAAAATTGTCGAAAATCGTAAGAACACCTTACTTTTAATCCTTTGGGTGTCTTGAAAATAACAACCTGCATTTTTACCGAGTTTTTCATAAAAAAAATCCTCCAAATTTTTACCATTCTGCCATTTTGGAGCCATATTTTTTCCGTCGGATGAGCATCGTAACCCTGGAACATGCATTGTAAACTGGGAAATAACTTTTGATGAATATATTTGAAGAGCGTCATAAGCTCGGAAGGTCGTAAGCCAAGCCCGTCATAACCTGGGGACTTCCTTTACAGTTCTTGCATTGCATTACTCAGGGGCTGAGCAATTATAACAAGCTTTAGAGTTTTTACACACACTTGATGATTGGCCAAAAATAAAGCAGTTAAAATGCAGCAAAGGTTTTGGGTGGAAGGGTCTTAAACTAACTCTTTCATTTCTAAATATAACATGGGATGGCACATTTGGGTCATCGAATGTCAAAATGATTATGTTGGCATTTGATATCTTATTTGGGCTCGTTTCTAGGATTTCATCTTCTGTGAATTCACACAGGTCATTGTCAAAGATTACTCCTCTCCCACACCTCCCTTAGTCCCTACAGTGGGGCAGTGCTGTCAGTGCACCTCTCGTGGTGCACTATAGGTATTACATAAAGTTCTTCGCAGCATCCCTTTGGCCCGTAGCTGCAACCCCTTTCATTCCTTTTCCTGTCCTGCCATTCATATTCTCTTTCTTCCATCATACTTTCCACCCTCTTGTAACAATTGTTTCATGATGTAACTACAAGGTTTTCCTTCTGTTATACATTTCAAACCTTTTTACTGTCAATTTCCATTTCACCACTGAATGACCTCTGAAGTCCCAGCACTTGGCCTTTGGCCTAAATTCTATACAGTATTCTGTTCTCTCCTATAGTTGAAGTTCATGTGGGATCTAGAATGGAATGGAAAGGCATGTGGGGGTCTGATCTCTTTCAGCATTTTATCATCAGTAACCTGCATCAAACTCATCTGTGCCTGGATCTTTGATTTTGCATGAATAAGAACTTTTCCTTTATCATATCGATATGTCTTACCACTTTTTATGCTTCCTACCTTCTTCTGGAGGTATCTACTGAATTTATAAAAGTTATATTTCTCCTCCTTTGCTGTTGCTACCAGCCACATAGGAGGTTTGGGAGTACTTGTTGGAATGTTCTTCTGTTGGTTCTGATGTTTACCTACAGTCCATTCAGAAGGTATATAGACATCCATATTTCTAGGATTTTTGTCATTCAAACTTCCTCATAGGGCAAATTGGCATATGCATAGCATCTCAATACTGCAGCTAGCTCTGAACGTATCTTCGTACTTTTTAAAAGTACATAGTCCAAGCTTCTCGCTCAACTTCTGTTTCAAGCTAGTCCATTCTAATTTCCGTTAAAGGGCTAAAAGTACTCAAAGTAGTATAGACGGGTCCATAGTCACATTTAATTTATATATCCTCAACATGCAGTACTCTCAGATCTTTAAAATTTATTGATTTGATATGACTGTGTTATGTCAATCTATCCTTGGAGAAGTCATTTGCATAATCTTTTGAAGAGCCAAGTGTAGAGGTCGGGCTGTGGCTACCAGGTGGAGGATCAATTGGTGGATCAAGATGAAAAGGGGGAATAGGAGACGGACCTGGAGGGTTAGTTAACTCTGAATTCATTTTTCCTTTAGTTGTAGCCATTCTCACAGAATTAGATGACTGGATGTGCGTGGAAAAAGATACTAGGCCTCCCAATGCCTTGGAAGGAAAGGGAAAAGTCCCCATAGGACCAGAAATGCCCACACTTTGGTCTTTTACACATGCAGGGCCTCAGAGCCAAGCTAAGGACTTTGACAACTCAGCATATTTGGTCCTCTTGAGTTTTATTCCATTCAAGAATGGGGCGGCTTAGTTACCTTGCATGTGCACTGGAAGAGGAGAAAAGAGTCAGAAACCTTCCACATCCCCTAAACTGCATATCCACCAGCCACCAAACTTTTGGCCCTCAAAGTAAGTAAGGACTTTGCGGCATATCCCACCACTCAGCTGGTTTCAAATACAATGCCAAAGAGGCACCAATTTACTAACCTTTACAAAAACCAAGAGAAAACTTGGAAGTGTAGTTTAAGGTAGGCAGTAACGGATATTGTCAGGTGGGTCCGGTGGGTCCACTTAGACAGTAGGCTGGGAGATTAACTATCTCTTACTTACTCCAAATCAGGGCATCATGTCAGAGGTACCGCCATTTTCATAACCCATGCCATTCCGAGGTTGTCAACAAAAGAAGAGTTAAACAGAAAAATTTATAGAAGTGAAGAGGGATACAGTTCCCAATATTTAGTTCAACCCACAGCAGAAACAGCAGACACTATAGTGTATTCAATCCCAGCAGCAGGTCCCCAAGCCCCCACCTCAACAAGGAGTTGGGATCAGGGTGCTGGACATTGTAAGCCAAGTCTCAACAAAATTACATTTTCACTTTTGTTACCATTTTAGCTGTGAATGCAAAAAATGACTGATTAGGGTATATCCACAAAAAGAGCTTTAAATTCGTAGTACATTAAACTGGAGCAGTATCTTACAAATACTGTAATTGGCTGTTGTTCACACTGCAGTAGATATATGGCACTCTCTTCTTCCTTGCATCATTGTTCATCTAAGGCAGGGTGTAAGTTCTGCTGAATACCATCCAGATGCTAATCTGTGTAATGGGTGGAATTACAATGTGTTCGCCTAAATTTTCTTATCAGATAACTGTCTTAATTTGCCCTACTAAAATTTCAGGTAAACTGCAGAGATTATGTAGTCAAATTGCTGCCAAAACTTTTTACCTAATGAAATTTCAGTTTAGCATCCGAGATTATTTCCTTATAATCAAATTATTGTACTTCGTTTTGTTAGACTATTGTTAGCCTACACAATGGAATTGCATTACAGTACTCTTATATTTTCAGATTGCTTATTATTAGCAAATATATCTTTTATAGTACAGTATTCTTATCACAGAAACAAAACTAGTTTTAGGCAATCTTTCAAATAAATTCCAAGGTTAACGATCTAATGTACTACAGGTATAATTCAGCTAAGCCTAGGCGCCCTATATCAAGAATTACCCTACATTGAATAGTTATCAGAATGAATGACCTACAGATAGCTGACCTTCCCTAGTCAACAATTTTATATATTCAGTATTCCGTGTGCTTTACTGGTGTAAAATACAGCCTATGTACTTTTATTTACACCAATGTGATGGCAGTAAATACGTAAGAAAATAAATGTCTGATGATACTGTAATAACATATACTGATATTATACAGTACACAGTAGTTCAAATCAGACTTGTCAAGTTTTTTCATAAACTAGCATATGGCAATCCCAAAGGATTTTCTTATGAAAGAGGGGTGAAAATAGGAAAAATTTAGAAATGACTGACAGCTAGGTCTGAAGAAACCAAGGGCGATACACAGATAATTAATCTACAGAGCTTTGTGCACTGTAGACTGTACAGTATTCACATCAAGCAACAACTTATAGACACCTAACTGCTTCCCATACCAGTGTCAAGCTTTGAAGGTACCGGTTTGTAATGAAAATATGGAGCTAGAGGCACAAACTCAGATGACCTTTGTCACCAATATTTATGATCTAGAAAATGTTGTTAATGTACACTTGTATTGTCTGCATTGAACTTTATTTGTTTCCTTGGGTCTTCTACGTCCTGGCCTGTTTAACTTCTTCAACTGGGTCTAATTTTCACCTCATTCAAGAACAAATCCTTTCATAAACAAATACTTTCATGTAAGCCCTACAAGAGTCCAGAAATGTGACTCGGTGGTCTGTAATCTGTAATAACATATAGTGGTGAATATTGAAATGGTACAGAAAAATAAAATCAAATCTGTGGTAACAAAAAGAGAAGTGAAGGACACCAGGACATTAGAGTAACTGATACTCTAAGAACACTTGGTAAATATTTGTGATACAAATAAGAAAAATGTCTCAATTTTTTCTAATATTTACACCAGGTTCCCTTAATATAGGGGAATATCTTACTAAATAAATAGCATCAAAGGGAATTTTAATAGAATAACAGTATCAAGTTCCACCAAGGTGCATACGTGGCCAACAAGATTCCAACTGAAGCAATTTATGGGAATTATTTTTATCTAAACTGAGAAGACCTTATATGAAAAGCTTGTTTGTGCTAAATAAAGAATTTTTTAGGTCACAGTTTTCCTGTAGCTTTATTACTTGTGTAGCAGTATTAATGTTGAACACATTTTATATAATTATCATTAAAACCATATACAGTAGTTAGAATTATAATATACAGGTTCTTGATATCCAAAGATTTTGTAGAATTATATGGCAGTTTTGTAGCAATATGTAAATTTAGTTAGATTCAGTGTTTTAAATAAAAGAAATATACCGCCTTGGAGATTTTTTATCATTCCTTATACTGTAATGAGATTATGAATAGAGGTGTCATGTTTTTGTAGCACAGAAGGTTTTCAATATAATGAGCTTATGAATGCAAGTACCATGTTTTTGTAGCACAAAAGGTTTTGAATACAAGTCCATAAATTATTTATATAACTAAAAATATGCCTCCTCAAATTGGGACCACCTTGATGTGGTGAGGGGCTCTCAAACCTAGGGATTAATTTTTTTTCTTTTTTTTTTTAATCCCTAAGTTTGATCCCAAGTGCCCCACATATGTAATTATATATTTTAGGAGTAGTTTTGTGGATTTTTCCAATTTTGTCAAAATTACCAAACTTAATACATGGGAAAACATATCATAATTTAGCATGGAGTGGAGTTGGATCTGAAGCTAAATAGTGGGAACTGTGGTAGAACGATCATCTACCTGATATTGTTTGGACCTGTTTTTTCAGGCGGAACTATTCTGTGGAGCTGGACCACAGATTCCAGGGGGGGGGGGGCGCCTGGTGCCTGGTTCTAGGAATAGGACTCTCGGCTTTCTGTCCGGTTAGCCCATATTGTGATTAGGATGGGGATGACTGTATTATTACAATACACTCAGTCCTAGCAAGTGGGTTTTGCTTACACTTGGGCCATACTAATCATGATATGCCATCCCCTTTTTGGGGTAGGGTAGGGGAACGGACATTTGGGAATCAGTTCCCACTTGTGCCATTAGTAGAAGATTCAACTTCATAAAAAGCCAATGATGTCTTTTCAAGATTTATTAGTTTTTTTTTCTTTATCCTTTATCCAAAGTAGTCATGAAGATTTCAGTACCCCTGGACCCCATGATGGTAAAATTCTGGCACAGTCGATGACTATTGGAATGTCACTCCCGAATCTCCTTAGTATAGATATAAACGCTACAAAGGAACATCCTGTTCCAAGTAAAATATCAATTCCCAAAGACAGAGAGTTTACAAAATCAAAAAGAAACAAATAAAAACAAACTGGTAAACTCCAGTATCATAACACTGGAACCATATATATTGACAATAATTCTAAAATAGAAAAAAGTAATCCTCCTAAAACCCCATCAACACAAGATAACTCATCACCGATGAATGTGAAAAAATAAAAAAGAAATAACTACCGACTCAATCCAACGCTAGTTCATTTTGAACATATTTTTGGACCAGACAACTGGTCCAGATTTTTAATATTAAAAGCAGAAAAGCAGATCTCAGATCTCACCAACCATATTAGAGAACAAATCATTAAATATACACCCCACACAAGATATGCAATGTAGACATATCAACAATAATGAATGGCTAATACAAACAATAACCAAAGCCCAATCAACAACCTTTCCACAAATAACCAACATAAATGAAATAAAAGTAACAGTAACCAGCCATGAAACACTAAACTACACACAAGGAACAGTGATGCTCCCAGACAATGATGAAAAAGAGCTACCATCAAAACAAATCTTAATTGACTCCCTTAAATTAAGATACAACAACATACATGGCTTGGAATTATATACTGTCCCAAGTAGAAAGGATGCAAAAGGGATTTTGACAAAGGAAAAATCTATTTCTGAGGGAGGCCCTGTGTCACCCGGTGAAATATCCATCCAGCACATATTTCTAGGTAAATTCTTTGCTAAATATACCAGAGAAAAAAAGCTATCAGGAATGCTGGGGTTACTACCCCCAGATCGATCATCTATAATAAAATAGACGTCGGTATAGGTAAGGGTGAGTGATTGTTGTCACTGCCACAGGACCGCACTCTGAAGATATCCCAATGACAAAACCCTGGAATGTGGGGAGCTGATCCAGCACCCACACTCACCCGCCCGCCAACCGACGACCCCAGTGCCATCTGAACTCATTCCAGGCTAGCACCCCCCCACAAGCTTGGTATGCCTACTCGGGGAGGGAAACCTAGATCCTGGGGGGGTCACCGGGTGACACAGGGCCTCCCTCAGAAATAGATTTTTCCTTTGTCAAAATCCCTTTTCTGAGCTCGTCCCTGTGTCAGCCGGTGAAATCATAACAGAGAATCATACCAAGTCTTGGTGAAAGTCTAAAAGTGACAAACATTTAGGTGATCATGTATAAAAACACCATTATTAAAAATAATTTTAATTATCCCCAAAATATAATTAACCCTTTAACGCCGAAGTCCTATTTACAAAAACGTCTCCCGTATGCCGGCGGCGTTCGGTGAGTTAGCGCCGAAGCGGAAAAAGTTTTTTTAAAAAAATCACAGCACGCTTAGTTTTTAAGATTAAGAGTTCATTTTTGGGTCATTTTTTTGTCATTGCCTGAAGTTTAGTATGCAACCATCAGAAATGAAAAAATATCATCATCATATAAAATATTGGAATATATGACAGCAAAAAAAACTCATATATAATTGTATACAAATCGCGCTGTAAGCAAAATGGTTAAAGCTAATGAGTTAATTTTTTTAGTTGTATTGTACACTAAATTGCGATGATTTTGGTATATAACAAATTTTAAAACGATCAAAGCAACACAGAAAAATATTATCACAAAATGATGCATGAATTCGTAACGCGCAGACGTAAAAAAATTTTTTCAAAAATTCACCATAAATCGAAATATTGTGCTAGAGACTTCCCGTTTGTTGAAAAATGAAGCTAATTGATTGAATATTACTAGACTGTAAGTGTTTTAGCTTACAATTGCAGTTTTCGACCATTTCGGTCGAGTTAAAGTTGACCGAAAGTAGAATTTTTCTATTTATCGTGATTTATATGAAAATATTTCAAAACTGATAAAAGCTACAACCATGAGTTATTTTTTGTTGTTTTGTAAATGAAATTGCGCACATTTTCATATAATAAAACTTTATGTATCGACTAATATAAAACGGTGCAAATATTACGACAATGAGACGAAAGAATTTCTGAGATGTTCGCCGAAGTTACCAGCAAGAGACGTAAGGAAAATGTTTTTTAAAAATTCACCATAAATCGAAATATTGTGCTAGAGACTTCCAATTTATTGCAAAATGAAGGTAAACGATTGAATATTACTAGAATGTAAGAGTTTTAGCTTACAATTGCGTTTTTTGACCATTTCGGTCAAGTTAAAGTTGACTGAAGGTTGAAATTTTGGCAGTTATCATGATTTATGTGAAAATATTTCAAAACTGATAAAAGCTACAACCATGAGCTAATTTCTGTTGTATTCTACATGAAATTGCACACATTTTCATATATAAAAGTTTATGTAACAACTAATGTAAAACGATGCAAACATTACGACAACATGACAAAAGAATTTCTGAGATGTTCGGCAGAGTTACCGCGTGCAGACGTAAGGAAAAAAATTTTTTTTTTTTCAGAAATTCACCATAAATCGAAATATTGTGCCAGAGACTTCCAGTTTGTTGCAAAATGAAGGTACATGATTGAATATTACTAGAATGTAAGAGTTTTAGCTTATAACTGCGTTTTTTGACCATTTTGGTCGAGTTAAAGTTGACCGAAGCTTGAAATTTTGGCAGTTATCGTGATTTATATGAAAATATTTCAAAACTGATAAAAGCTACAACCATGAGTTATTTTCTGTTGTATTCTACATGAAATTGCACACATTTCCATATATAAAACTTTATGTAACGACTAATATAAAACAGTGCAAACATTATGACAACGTGACGAAAGAATTTCTGGCGCAGACGTAAGGAAAAAGTTTTTTCAAAAATTCACCATAAATCGAAATATTGTGCTAGAGACTTCCAATTGGTTGCAAAATGAAGGTAAATGATTGAATATTACTAGAATGTAAGAGTTTTAGCTTACAATTGCGTTTTTTTACCATTTCGGTCGAGTCAAAGTTGACCGAAGGTTGAAATTTTGGCAGTTATCGTGATTTATATGAAAATATTTCAAAACTGATAAGAGCTACAACCATGAGTTATTTTCTGTTGTATTGTACAAGAAATTGCGCACATTTTCATATATAAAACTTTATGTAACGGCTAATACAGAACAGTGCAAAAATTACGACTAAATGACGAAAGAATTTCTGAAATTTTTGGCCGAGTTACCGCACGGGCGTAAGAAAAAAGTTTTTTTTAAAAATTCACCATAAATCGAAATATTGTGCTAGAGACTTCCAATTTGTTGCAAAATGAAGGTACATGATTGAATATTACTAGAATGTAAGAGTTTTAGCTTACAATTGCGTTTTTCGACCATTTCGGTCGAGTCAAAGTTGACCGAAGGTTGAAATTTTTTGTAGTCGACGTTTGCTACATCCACTCGGCATTCAACAGAATTTTAGTCGACGTTTGCTACGTCCAACAGGCGTTTAAGGGTTAAATACTATAGTTATAGCAGAACAACTGAGTTATGACTAGGGATATAATTTATACTATAATAAAGGACATGAGAATCAACTATATACATTATTAATACTATAGTGGCGAGGTACTGACACTAAATAAATGACAAAACTTATAAGGGTACCTCCGCCTTAAAACTAAATCACAGTGAATATAACATATCACACACTTAAAACTAACACCGCAAGATTGTACATTATAATATTAGGAGCCAGGCTGTGAGGCATGTCTGGTCCAGGAGAAAATGGCAGGGCAAATAAATGAGGCAGGCGGGTGGGGGGGGAAATGATAGGGATTAAAGGTTAATTTAAGGTGGAGGGATAATGCTCCCTACAGCCACCGCAGGGAATTTCAGGGCTTCCAGTGATTTCAGATAGTGGCGTTTAAACACTGATGGAGATTTCCAACCCGTGTACTTCTTCAGCTCAGCGAAATTCATATTATGAAAATAATTAGTAGAGGTAGCCACCGCTCGGATATCATGAACCTTAGGGACTGAATCGGGGTTAGCTTGCTTAATGAAGTACAGGATTTGTTGTCTTATAGCCTTTAAAGAAAGTGTTCCACCTTTTTCCCTGATAAAAAGAGGACCAGACAAACACTGAGAAGTTCTTTGTAAGTAGGCCCTCAAGGTAGCGACTGGGCATAAGGACAGGTCTTGTGGAAGAGGGACAACCTTCCAGGGGGACCACCTATCCTGAGGGTCTTCGTTTTTTGCTAAGAATCTTTGATCTGGGGTAAGCAGAACTTCTCCTGACGGGAGGAAATCTACGTGATTGACACCTCTAGAGAGAGCAGACAGTTCTGAAATTCTGGCACCTGAAGCTAGACTAATTAAGAACAAGGTCTTCCTTAACAGATTTAAATAGGAACATTGATCATTATTAATTTCTGAGGCTAATTTTAGAACATCATTAAGGAACCAGGAAACCGTATGTGGACGGGTCACTGGTCGCAAATCAGGCGCATGCCCTAGGAATGGATGAAAAGTATGAATCTGTTAAATCAATCTTAAAGCCATGCAAAAATACCTTTTTCAAAGCTGATTTTGCTGTGGTTATGGTGGCCGGAGCCAGACCCTTTTCAAACAGTGACCTGAAGAATGATATTGCCAAATTGGCGGTCATGATTGGGGCTTCAGATTCCTTTAAAAAGGATGCCAACTTTTTAACTGCTGAATCATACTGTCTGAGGGTAGAATCTCTTTTATCTGATTCAAGAAACAGAGTATTAATGGGATCAATATCCGCCCCTCTCTGAGCGGCGAATTTCATAAAGTCCATAAAGCCAGGGCATTCAGAATTCTTGAGGAAGCTGACACAGTCCTTGTTTGCACTATTTGAGTCAGCTGTGGCTTGGGTATCGGATGACATCGTAACTTGAGCTCCAGAAGAAGAGGGAACCAATTGCTCTTCGGCCAGTTGGGAGCTACCAAGGCCACTTGGCCTTCGAATGACCTGAGCTTGTGCAACACCTTCATCAGTAGGTTTATTGGCGGAAACAGATATATTTTCTGCCAATTGTTCCAGTCTATGGACATTGCATCCGTGGCGTGAGCTTGAGGGTCCAGGTTGGGAGCAACATAACAAGGGAGTTTGTGATTGCTCTCCGTGGCAAACAAGTCCACCTGAAGGCCCGGAACCTGACGGGGAATCCATTCGAAAGAAGCCTTGTCCAGGGACCATTCTGACTCCAGCAGAGTTGTTCTGGACAGGAGTCTGCAATAACATTCCGGACTCCTGCTAGATGGGTAGCTGACAGGTGCCAGCCGTGTTTCTCCGCTAGTGAGAAGATGGCTATCATCACTTTGTTTATCCGGCTTGATTTGGAACCCCCTCTGTTTATGCAATGTACTACTACCGCGCTGTCCAACACCAGCCTGATATGAACCTGGTTGGCGGGGCGAAGATTTTTCAGGGTTAGAAACACTGCCATCGCTTCCAAAATGTTTATATGGAACTGACGGAACATTGTGGACCATGTACCCTGTACCTTTTCTTTTGGTGAGTATCCTCCCCAGCCGCTTAACGAAGCGTCTGTGTGGATTATTAGAGCTGGAGGGGGGAATTGAAGGGGAACTGACTTTGAGAGACCCTTGACTGTGGACCACGGCCGGAGTCTCTTCCTTAGCACTTGAGGAACTAATGACACCTTGTCCCTGAGTTTGATATTGGCTCGTCTTCGCCACACTCTGTTTATGTCTTTCAGCTTTGTTTTTAGGAACAGGTCTGTTACAGATGCAAATTGAAGAGAACCCAAGATTCTTTCTTGCGTTCTGCGAGAGGCTTTCCTGTTTTTGAGGAATTGTCTGGTGGCTTTGGCTATCTCCCTTCATTTGGCTGGTGGAATAGACAGTTTGTGTGAGACCAGGTCCCACTGGATGCCTAGCCACTGAAATCGAGCCTCCGGAGTTAGGCGGGAATCTTTAGGCGGGACTTTGCCCTATTTATCTGAAAGCCTAAGGATTCCAGAAACTCGATCACTATGGCCATAGCTCTCCGGCACTCCTTGACGTTGGATGCCCAAATTATCCAATCGTCCAGGTATGCGGCTAGCGATATCCCCCGGGACCGTAACTGTTGTACTACCGTTTCCGCCAGCTTCGTAAAGATTCTGGGTGCTATGTTGAGCCCGAATGGCATGACCCGAACGAGTAGGCCTGTTTCCCCAGTCTGAAACCTAGGAAGGGAGAGAAGTTCCGCGCAATTGGGACGTGATAATATGCGTCTGAAAGATCTATAGAGGTGGTGACGGCTCCACGAGGAAGTAGAGTCCGCACCTGCACGATTGTAAGCATGCGAAATTTGTCACATTGTATATAAAGATTGAGATGCGACAGATCCAGGATTACTCTTTGTTGACTGGAGTTTTCTTGGGAACACTGAACAGCCTGCCTTGAAATTTCAGGTGTCTCACTTTCTTTATGGCCCTCTTTAGAGTAATTCCGTCACAAAGTCCCGCAGAGCTTTGGAAGATGGTTGATGAAATCTGGTCAAAGGGGAGGTCCTTTGATCCAGCTCCAGCCCAAACCTTTGGAGACTATACTGTGGGCCCATGGACTGAAGGTCCACCGGTCCCTGAACAGATAAAGTCTGCCGCCCACCTGATCGTTCTCACTGGGAGGGAGCAGGCTTGCCTCCTCTACCGCGGCCTCCTCTTCCCCGGGAGAGGGGTCGCGAGGCAGCCTTGCCTCTGAAGGAGGCTCTCGCTCTAGTCCCCCTTGCGCTCCTATTAAGACCCCGAAACGACCCCTGGCCCTCATAAGAAGGGTTAAATACCGGAGACGTCATGAAGGAAGGAGTGGCAAGAGAGTGTTGAGCTGGCTGCACCAGCACGAACTGTTGGGGTTGGGCCTTCAAGGTAGAAGGCTGGCAAACTGTCGAGACATGTACAGCCTGGACAACAGTCTGCTGGTGTTGTCTCCTGTGCCTCCTGTATCGCTTACCAGGTCTACTCTGAGGGCCGCCGGGCTCGGGGGTCTTCCGTTTAAAGGCGGGGATACCCCAGCGGGAGCGCAGACTCTGATTTGCCCTGGTTGCCTCCGCCAGGACATTGTTGACTTCTTCTTCCGGGAAGATATTAGCCCCCCAGAAGGAACTTTTCATGAGCTTATTAGGCTCATGTCTAATGGTAGCATCGGTGAAGATGAATTTGCGGCAATTCATTCGTGCTACCATAAAGTCAAACAAGTCCACCTGAAATCCCGCCAATAGGGACTTCGTTAGGACTTGGAAGAGTTGCTCCTCCGCGAACGTCACAGCGGTTGCTTCCGCCAGGCACAGTGAGTTCAGTGATCGGCTCAGCCAACACCTAGCCTCAAACTCTGCTTTCAGGAGAGCTTCTGGCAATTTGGGAAGCTGTTCGCTGAATAGGTTAGATGCACACTCGGGTCCAGCTTACCCGGCGCAAAGTGGCCGGGCATCTTTCCAAAACTCATCGTCTCCGGGAAGATCAAAGAGGTGGGATCAGTCTCCCGGAGCTGAGGCAACGGCTTACCCTCCGAGCATGCCTGGGCTGTCGCGAGGGCTACCTTCGTCATGCAGGGGGTCGGGATCTTGTCACATAAAGAGAACATTGCGAAGTTGCCCTTGAAGGGGGTCAACTTTGTGTTCTCCGCCTGCCACTCATTAAAGGAGCGCATCAAGGCGGACTGCGCCTGGTCCCTTGGGAAGATTACTGTCTCCTTCGGGACCTTATCCGACCTCACCCAAGCTTCCTCCGTCAGCCTGGCGAAGCCTGGGTAGGGGGGCAGCAGATCAGGAGGAAAGAATTCCAACTCCTCAAGTCTGCGCGTGCCTAGACCCTCGATGGTAAGGGTATCTTCATGCCGGGGAGCATGAAGGGCAAAACACCATGGATTTCCCTTGTCAAATGGAGGAAGGGCGGAGGCATCCGGAATGGGATAATGCACTGCGGACCCACCGGAGCGCATGAACCCGGAGAGCATACTCTCCTGGCTCTGCAGCCTCTCCGTAAGCTTACTCAGCTTAGCATCAACCTCTGTAGAAAATCTTTGCAAGAGCATCCCTGCAAAAGCCTCCGAGTCAAAGGCAGGCTGGCGAGGAGGGCTAGCCTTAGCTGCTCTCGAACTCACACCCTTAGCTGAGGGAGTGGCCTTGCCTGCAGAAGCCACCGGACTATCATCCCGTGGCTTCCCCGGAGGGAAGGGGGTTGCTTTGCGGGAAGTTGCGGACTTATAGCCCTTCGCCTTCCGAGTCTTCTTCAATTTGGGGACAGTGGATTGCGCCCCGTCCCTCAATAGAGAAGACTTATGAAATCCCTGAAAAGAAGCGGTGGAAGAAGGGGAATCAAAAAGGGAGCCCACCCCCGCTGCCTCACTTACCTCCCCACCTACCTCCTGGTCCTGTTCTGTATTCATAGGTTCCAGGTTGAGATCTATGGCCGCTACTTCCTCCGACACCGCCACGTAGAGGCTTTCGTCCTGGAGAGGCTGGGTTTCTACCCGGATCTGCTCGATGACAGGAGCAGCGACTACCGCAGGGACAGCCGCTGAGATCCGGGCACCGGGGTAGAGTAAGTTCCGGATGTTCTCGTCGAGAACATACGGTTTCCCCGACGGAACATTTCTCCCAAACCCAGCCACCCAGGCTCGAAGAGAACCCAAGGCGTCACTCCAGGAAGCTTCGTCGGCCTGGAAGAGAGGAGGGACTTAACGACCGAGCGCTTGGTGAGAGATATACTCGTATAAGTCATATATTAAGCCCATAACATAAATAGAACAAGTGAGGATACCAAGGAAACTAAAGGCAGTAACTATAAGCTTACCGACTCGTCCTGGACATGCTCGTAAAGAGCGAAGCAAACCTCACAACCGTCCGGGTGCCACACGATGAGGTCATCCAGCCGGACTGCACAGCCCGCATGGGAGTGACAGACGACATGCCCATAGGGCTGGTGCAGCACTGCAGAGCACCCGGGCTCCTCACAACGAACAGTCTGTAAGTGTAAAACGGTATATGAACCTACTAATTTAAGGGACTTCAAACTATAGTAGGTATTGGAGTATGTTAAAATAATTTATATTGGACCCGCCGGAGCATTCCGGCGGGACGATAAATTAGAGCAAAACATGACCACACTAAATCAAGGAGCGCCGGAGATAGTTCAGCGGAGCAGGACCTTAATCTAGGATCATGCAACTCTTAATAGTGAATTTACTTAAAGAATAAATACTGCCGGAGCCCGGCAGTAGGCCTTAGTTTATACCGGGTCCACCGAAGCATTCCGGTGGGGTAATAAACTAGAGCAAAACATGATATATACTAAATTAAGGAACGCCGACCAACGGAGTAGGATCTTAATCTAGGATCATGCATAAATTATAACGGCACACAGTAACTGGTTAACAATATAGGATAACAGTACACTGTAGGTCGCCCTGTTCCGGCGCAGACCCCTCCGGGATCCCGTACCTCTGACACTTGGTTACAGCGGGGAAGGCGGGGTATATCATTACCATGAGTCATTACGCAGCTAGAGAGCTAGGTGTGACTAAAGCCAATCCACGGAAGACCAAAACCACCGGAGCGGTAACCGGTACGAAGGCAACGGGAGGGCCGGGGACGGCGGAGCGGAATTAGCGAGCAAGTGTTTGAACCCTGAAAGTGATCGGAGTTCAGCTCGATCCACCGGAGAGCGAACCAACGAAACACTAGCCGAGCGGATGACACCAGGCCGGGGCCCAGGAGGGTGGGTGACTCTCGACTGGGAACCAGACCAGTCCCCCTCGGAGTGACAATCGGAGAGACCGACGTCCCGCACGTGAGATGACATACCACTGGCAAGACAGGGGTTTGTACAGTACTTGGAAAGTGGGACCGAGTTCTGTTTTTAACAGGACGGGGGATACCCCCATACACTGACTGTAACTCCCTGCGGGCGCGGTTGTTAACGTATCGACTACCTATTCGTAGGAGACTCATGACACTCACCAAGTACTAGGGAAGGATAGGGTAACAGCATTAATCTAAAGTAATCACCAAAGTCTCACCCTCCTCATGAAGGCGCAGCCCAGACAATCAGGGAGGAGAGAAGGAAGAGGGAGAGGGTTGAAAGGGAGAGAAATTCCTGTAACGTAGTCCAACCAGCAACCGACCCATAGGGTAGAAGGGCAATGCTTGAAGAAGATTCCCCATATTGTTTTTCTTCTCTCTCTTCCTCACCAGAGGGAGGAGGGAACAGGGGTTTCAGATACTCCAGCGAACCCAAAAACAAGCGGTAAGGTGGATGGAACAACAAACAGGAACTCCCTCGACCAGCCTACCCCTCCCTCCCCTGCTCAAGCGACATAGTCGGGAGAGATGGGAGCTAAGACAATGCGAAACCTAACCTGAATGGCCTAACCCACCGATTGGAGCGAGAGGGTTAGGCTAGGATCCCCAATTTCTGATAAATATCGTTAAAATTAACCAGTACGCATATAAGTACCCGTAATATGAATAAATATACAAAATTATAAGGACTTGTGCTAAGCGTATAGCCTAACTGAGCGAGGCGAACAGGAAGTAGGCAGCCATTAGACTGCACCTGACGCTGAGCCCGGATCATAATAAAGCTAAATTATTCATGACATCCAATACACCATAGATCAGAAAGCTGACAAAAGAAAGCACCACCCTGGAGAGGGAATCTACTCGAACGAGAGCCTGGTATACGCCATGAATTAACTACAAGAACCAAAATAAGAGGAGGAAGCCTCTGTAAGGAATAACGCTAATCAAGGTACCAGGACCCGCCTGACATAGATAAACACCACCAAAGGGAACTTCTTGAAGGGGAATTATAAAACATGAATAAAAATGTAAGCGACCGAGAGAAACCCTTGCAGAAACCAGCTGTAAGAGAGTGCTTCAAGGTCATCATGGCTGAGGCGGCGAACGCTGGGAGCGTCCGATATATGACCCTGTAAATATTAATATACAGGCCTATAAGAGCCTCACAAGTAGTAAAAACCCCACATGAAGATGGTACTTAACTTAGACACAGTGAAATTACTCGACGACATGATGAAATCAATCCAAATTTGAAGAAAAAAGGGGCAGCACAAGAAAAGCTTTCTAAAGCAAGCACGTGCTAGTATGGAATGAGTTCAGATGGCGCTGGGGTTGTCGGTTGGCAGGCGGGTGAGTGTGGGCGCTGGATCAGCTCCCCACATTCCGGGGTTTTGTCATTGGGATATCTTCAGAGTGCGGTCCTGTGGCAGTGACAACAATCACTCACCCTTACCTATGCCGACGTCTATTTTATTATAGATGACCGATCTAGGGGTAGTAACCCCAGCATTCCTGATAGCTTTTTTCTCTGGTATATTTAGCAAAGAATTTACCTAGAAATATGTGCTGGATGGATATTTCACCGGCTGACACAGGGACGAGCTCAGAAATAAACATATTAAAATAGTCAAAATAAAATTTACAAACTGGGAACTACCACGAAAAATAAAAATTCTAGGACTAAATAGAGAAGTTGCCCCTTTGTCCCTAAACCTCTCCAATGTTCTAACTGTCTAAAATATGGCCATTCAACAAAAAGATGTAGAAATAACGCTATATGTGCTGTATGTTCTGAAGACCATACAACAAATTGGAAATGCAAAACCTTCAAATGTGTCAACTGCAAATTAAATCATCATGCAAAATCTAAAGACTGCATATTTTATCAATATACAGAATTACAAATGTTGATGGACAGAACTGGTACGCCCGTTAAGGAAGCAAACTCGAACTGATGGTGAGAGGAATCAATGATCCAGTAAAATGCCATTCATATTCAAATGCTGTAACAACTCATAATAAACACAAAGAATCTCAACATAGAATAGCTGAGACACATCTCTCCTCCTCCTCTACTACTACTCACAAAAGCCCAAGAGTACAGTTGCAACAGACCTCTCTTATATCACAACAGACCTCCCCAGTAATAATCCCAGTTAAACGTTCAGAAACGAATTCCAATGATATGGAAAAATCAACAGAAGTTAATAACCTAGATCTGGATATTCATAATGCACTAACATCATCCACAGAAAACTTAACTGACAAAAATAACCATAATAAAAAAAGAAAAGTAATTGACAGAACTCCCCTTCAGGGTAAAAAACCTAACATCCTGTTCACAGATCGATCTAACAAAACCCCAGTCTTGCCCATTAATCTGAAACAGATTACATTAACTGCATCACAAGTGGAAGTCCATAGTGTTCCACAATCCAAGACAAATATAAATAAAGATTCCCAAATATGGATAAATCAACTAACTCTTCTGTACTCTCATCACCGAAATCAATGATGAAACCTTCAATTAAACATCCCACTGAAGAATCAGAAACCCGTAAAATTATCAAATCACAACCACTTCAAATCAACCCTCAACAAGACCAAAGACTAATAATAATCATAAACCTAAAAATTCAAATCAAAATTTTATACCAGCACACTGGAGATCCAATATACCTATACCAGAAATGTTTAACAAAAATATTTCAACATCCAATAATGGAAACCAGAGATCAGAACCATTCCTTCAACACTCGGAAGATGATTTATCTTGCGGATGTCAAGTGTTTCACCATAACGTACAATCGTTTACCTAACAAAAATTAAAATACAACCCGAAATTTCATAAATAACTTACTAGGTTCCGAAAATGCCCTGTAACATTCCATCAAGATGGCAAACTATGCTCAGAATCCTTAAAACTAAAAAAAAACATGATCTTAACTCAAATATATTTGCTAATAAGAAAATATGAAGAAGAACCAATCAATGCATCAAATATTCAGCAATCAAACCTAGCTACAAAGAAACCACAAAGTAACACAAAATCCCTTAAAATGTTACGGGATATAGCTAAATCAACAATCAACTTACAAAATCTAACGCCAATCCCACCAAAGAATGACCAATAAAATAATTCAATGGAACATGAATGGATTTTCTACTCAACTTTGGCTAGGTGAAATCCAGAGAATACTAAAGGAACATAAACCTATTTGCATATGTCTACAGCATACTGGTACAACTCCTAAGAACTTTAGAAACTATAAATTAGCTTGCCACTCACCAATAGCGGATGGCAGGCTAGGAACAGCTATATATGTTCATAACGATTCAACTTATGAACCTTTAAATATTACATCATTGTCATATCAAATAGCTGCAATCAAATTGCATATGCCAGACAATCAAATTATCTCTATACTAAATCTATATAATCAGCCAAATTTTATCTCAAATTTTTGTCATTTACCACAAATACTAAATAATGCAAATGGCCCCCTACTAATAGTAGGCGACTTTATGGGACAGCACACATGCTAGTAACTTGGCCGGCACAAACATTGAGAATTGCATAAATGCTCAGAATTTACATTGCCTGAATGAAAGTGATTCACCAATGTACTTCTCAAAAACTCGTTTAACCTTCTCTTCAATAGATATTTCATTATGCTCCATGGAATTAATCGAAAAACTGGAATGGAATGTCCTAGATGATTCATACACAAGTGATCACTTTCCAATTGTTTTGAATTATTTGAACACTAAAAAACAATAATTTTCCCATAAAATATAACTTAATGAAAGCTGATTGGGATAAATATAATTTACATACTAGAAATATCCCTCCCTTTCCACTGAATCAAAACAATGATGTCACAAATGATTTCTTTTCCAGTTTTGTAATCAGTGCTGCAGATAAATGCATCCCCAAAACTTCTTCAACCCCTAATATATCCCCCGTTTCATGTGGTCTAACAATCTCTTAAATCAAACGAAACACACTCTAGCAGGTAATTTGAATAGACTAAAGTCTAGATTAAACACCCTTAATAAAGGCCCTTGTAATATAAACAAACTAAACAAGATGATAGTTATAAATATAACTATTGATCAAATTAAACCACTTTACAATAAATATAATGCAAAGTTTCAAAAAACAATAATATTCGAAAAAGCTCAATCGTGGAAAAAAGGGATTTTGACAAAGGAAAAATCTATTTCTGGAGAGGGGACCGTGTCACCCGGTGAAAAAGTCCATTCAGCACTTATTTCTAGGTAATTCCGTTGCTAGATACCAGAGAAAGCTAAATGAAATGCTGGAGTTACTACCCCCAGAGCGAGCTCCATTAGATGGAGTCGTGTATGGAAAAGGGTGAACTATAAAAACACGGAACCTTATCCTATAGAGATCCCAAAGTCAAAAGTCCCACAGAGAGGTGCCGTTACAAACCCATGCACCACTCGCAGACAGTATACAAATCACCGCTAGCCGCATTCCATGAAAGCAACACCCCACCAGAATGATGTTTACTATGGGGGGGAGACAACACATGACAGAGGTGGGTCACCGGGTGACACGGTCCCCTCTCCAGAAATAGATTTTTCCTTTGTCAAAATCCCTTTTCTGGATCAGGTCCCGTGTCAGCCGGTGAAAAATTAACAGAGAAATAAATATCATTCTTAAACTGTAAGAGATAACAAAATGTAAGGGGAACAGAAGACCAAAGGTCCACCAAAAATTTTAATTGCTAGCAATAATAACAAGTAATGTACAAATGTAACTGATGGGAGCTTAAAATTAACATGACAATATAAAAAATATACTTAAACAAAATAACTATACAAAATTGAAAACATTATAACATAAATGTGTCATTTAGACAAATATACAGATAACACGGTCAGGTTAGAAAGTCAAGGCACGCCTGACTGAAATGACTGTAAGGGGATAACTGAGGCAGTGGAGGAAGAATTGACTAGGAATCAGAAAGGGTACCAGAGGGAGGGACAACGTTCCCTGCCGCGACTGCTGAGAATTTAAGAGCTTCTAAGGATTTCAAATAGTGACGTTTGAAAACCAAGGGTGACTTCCAACCAGTGTATTTGGTAAGATCCGTGAAATTCATGTAATGGAAGTAGTTAATGGAGGTGGCCACAGCTCTAATATCATGAACTCTTGGGACTGAGTCAGGATTAGCCTGCTTGATGAAGTAAAGGATTTGCTGTCTAATAGCAGACATAGAGATATTAACCCCCCTTCCCTGATAAAGAGAGGCCCAGATGAGATGTGAGAGGACCTGTCTAAATAAGCCCTCAATGTATGAACTGGACATAGGGACAGGTCTTGAGGAAGGGGGAGAATTTTCCAAGGCGACCACCTATTCAGCGGATCTTCATTTTTGGCTAGGAATTTAGGGTGAGGAATCAGCAAAACCTCCCTGATGGAAGGAAGTCGACATGGTTGGATTCCCTAGAGAGTGCAGACAGCTCTGAAATTCTAGCACCCGAAGCTAGGCTAACTAAGAACAACGTTTTCCTCAATAAGGAAAGGTAGGGACAAGACTGATTATTGATATCTGAGGCTAACTTCAACACGTCATTCAAAAACCAGGAAACCGTATGTGGACGGATGACTGGTCTCAGTCGTGCACAGGCCTTAAGGATGGAAGAAAAGTAAGGATCTGTGAGGTCAATTTTGAAACCGTACAAAAATACTTTCCGTAAAGCTGACTTGACTGTAGTAACAGTACTGGAGGCTAAACCCTTCTCAAACAGTGACCTAAAAAGGAGATTGCCAAATTTATGGTCATTACTGTAGCCTCAGATTCTTTCAAAAAGAGTGCTAGCTTCTTAACTGCTGAGTCGTACTGCCGAAGAGTGGAGACCCGCTTATCTGATTCCAAGAACATGGTATTGACAGGATCAACATTAGCATCCCTTTGAGCCGCAAATTTCATAAAGTCCACAAAGCCAGGGCATTTTGAATTTTTGAGGAAGCTGACACAGTCTGAGTTTGTACTACTTGTGTTAGTTTTGGACTCGGGGTTTTGGATGTGATGAAGTTTCAGTTCCAGCAGAAGTGGAAACCAGTTGCTCTTTGGCCAGTAGGGAGCCACTAGAGCTACTTGACCCTTGAATGTCCTGAGTTTGTGAAGGACCTTTAACAACAAGTTTACTGGAGGGAACAGATAAATCTTCTTCCACCTGTTCCAATCCAATGACATTGTGTCCATGGAAAGAGCTTGAGGGTCCAGGTTGGGAGCTACGTAATGAGGAAGCTTGTTGTTGAGCTTGGTTGCAAACAAATCTACCTCCAGGCCCGGAACTTGGTTGCAGATCCAATTGAACGAGACCCTGTCTAGGGAACCACTCCGACTCGAGGAGTTGTCCTCGATAGAGAATCCACCACGACGTTCCGGACCCCTGCAAGATGAGTGGCAGACAGGTGCCACTTGTTCTTGCACGGCAACGAGAAAAGTGCAATCATTACCTGGTTGATCCGGCTGGATTTTGAACCTCCCCTGTTTATGCAGTGGACTATCGTGGCGCTGTCCAGAACCAGCCTTATATGAATCTTCTTGGGAGGAAGAAGCTTTAAGGTAAGGAAGACCGCCATGGCCTCCAGAACGTTTATATGGAACTGGCGGAACATGGGGGACCAAGTCCCCTGCACTTCTTGGTGTTGAGAATATCCTCCCCACCTGCTTAGGGAGGCGTCTGTGTGGATAACCAACGCCGGAGGAGGAAATTGCAGGGGGACTGACTTGGACAGGCTCTTGACAGTCGACCAAGGCCGGAGTCTCTTCTTCAAGATGGGAGGAATCAGAGACACCTTGTCTCTGAGGCTGATATTTGCTCAACTCCGCCACACTCTGTTGATATCTTTCAGTTTTACCTTCAGCAACAGATCTGTCACTGAAGCGAACTGAAGGGAGCCCAAGACTCTTTCTTGGGCCCGTCGAGAGGCTCATTTGGACTTGAGAAACTGTCTGGTTGCTCTGGCTATCTCTTTCCTCTTGGGAGGAGGAAGAGAGAGCTTGTGAGAATTCAGATCCCACTGGATTCCTAGCCATTGAAAACAACTGCTCGGAACCAGGCGGGACTTCTCCCTGTTTACATGAAAGCCCAAAGATTCCAGAAAGCCGACCACCACGGATGTAACCCTCCGGCATTCCTCGACGCTGGATGCCCAGATGATCCATTCGTCTAGATACGCGGCCAGCGTTATCCCTTGAGACCGGAGTTGTTGTACGACCGTGTCTGTCAACTTGGTGAAAATCCTTGGGGCTATGTTGAGGCCGAAAGGCATCACCTTGAAGGAATATGCCTGCCCTCCGAGCCTGAACCCCAGAAAGGGGGAGAACCTTCTCGCAACTGGGACGTGATAATAGGCGTCGGAAAGATCTAAAGAGGTGGTTACGGCTCCATGGGGCAGTAGGGTCCGAACTTGGGAGACTGTAAGCATCCGAAACTTGTCGCAACGAATGTAGGAATTCAGACGGGACAAGTCCAGAATTCCGAGTTGTCACCAAATACTTCAATTAAGGAAATATGGCACAAAATTCGTAAAATGATATTTTCATAATAAAATAAATTTTTGAACATACTTACCTGGTAGTTATATATATAGCTTAAGTCCCTGACGCGCGGCAGAATTTCAAAACTCGCGGCAATCGCCGATGGGTAGTCAGGTGTACCACCTGTGCGCCCTCTACCCAGGTACCTGTAACCATTCCAACTATTCCTCAGATCTTCCATGCCCCTAGTCTCTAGAGGGGAGGAGGGTGGGAATTTAATTATATATAACTACCAGGTAAGTATGTTCAAAAATTTATTTTAATATGAAAATATCATTTTTAAACATCTGACTTACCTGGTAGTTATATATATAGCTGATTGACAACTTTGGTGGAGAGTCAGAGACAGCCAACATCGTTGGAATTTTGCTTAAGGGTTAATAAACCAACTTAAGGTTCTTACCTGGATTAAGGAAGCTGACTTTAATGAACTCCCCCTCATTATGTCTGCTTTCCTTAAGAGGTCCAGCGATCCACCCAGGGGGCTGAAGACCTCTAGGAGCTGCCAACTGGTGTACCAACCTCTATGTGACAGACAACCTATAATACCCTTGTTCCGGGCGCCACCAAGGAACAAAATGACCACCTGACTAAAATCAATGATTGTGGAAGACTGCATCCAATCTCCACAAACAACCATAAAATTTCAACCTTTCCAAAGCAAGAATCAAGGGTATTGTTTTATGGGATTGCAGGGGTAGTCCCTTCTCCCACTACTGAGTTAGCTGCTATAAATGGTCCCAGTGTATAGCAGTCATCATAAAGCATTTGTACTTGCTTCAAGTAGTGTGAGGCAAACACTGACTTGCTTCTCCAGAAGGTAGAGTCCATGATACTTTGTAGGGACCTATTCTGTCTAAAGGCTACAGAGGTTGCAACTGCCCTGACCTCATGTGTTTTAACCTTTACAAGCTTGAGGTCCGCCTCACTACATTCTGAATGAGCTTCCCTTATCAACTGTCTTATGAAAAAGGATAACGCATTCTTTGACATTGGCAGAGAGGGCTTCTTAACTGAACACCAAAGCGCCTCTGACTTGCCTCGTAAATCTTTCCTCCTTTGCAGGTAAGATCTCAGAGCTCTTACCGGACACAGGACTCTCTCTAACTCCTCACCTGCGATCTCTGCCAGATTAGTAATCTCGAACGCCTTGGGCCAGGGTTGTGAAGGACGTTCATTCTTAGCTAAAAACTCAAGTTGTAGAGAGCAGATAGCTTTGCCGTTCCTACAACCGACAGTTTTATTGAAGACATGTACTTCACGAACTCTTTTAGCTGTTGCTAAACTAACCAAAAACAGAGTCTTCATGGTGAGATCTTTAAATGAAATCTCTTGCAAAGGTTCGAACCTATCAGACATGAGAAACTTTAGGACCACGTCTAGGTTCCACGCTGGTGAGTTCTGTCTTTTCTCCTTAGTAGTCTCGAATGATCTGAGAAGATCTTGGAGATCTTTATTGGCAGACAAATCCAAGTTTCCGTGTCTGAAGACAGCTGCCAACATGCTCCTGTATCCCTTAACCCTTAAACGCCGAAGCCCTATTTACAAAAACGTCTCCCGTATGCCGGCAGCCTCCGAGAGGTAGCGCCGAAGCGGAAAAAAAGTTTTTTTTAAAAAATCACAGCGCGCTTAGTTTTTAAGATTAAGAGTTCATTTTTGGCTCCTTTTTTTCTCATTGCCTGAAGATTAGTATGCAACCATCAGAAATGAAAAAAAATATCATTATCATATATAAATATTGGAATATATGACAGCGAAAAAAAAACTCTTATATAATTGTATACAAATTGCGCTGTAGGCAAAACGGTTAAAGCTAATGAGTTAATTTTTTTTAGTTGTATTGTACACTAAATTGCGATGATTTTGGTATATAACAGATTGTAAAACGATTAAAGCAACACAGAGAAAATATTATCACAAAATGATGCATGAATTTGTAACACACGGACGTAAAAAAAGTTTTTTTCAAAAATTCACCATAAATCGAAATATTATGCTAGAGACTTTCCAATTGTTTCAAAATTAAGGAAATTGATTGAATATTACTAGACTGTAAGTATTTTAGCTTACAATTGCATTTTTTGACCATTTCGATTGAGTTAAAGTTGACCAAAGGTCGATTTTTTTTCTATTTATCATTATTTATATGAAAATATTTCACAAATGGTAAAAGCTAAAAGCATGATTTATTTTTTGTTGTATTCTACATGAAATTGCGAACATTTTGATGTATAACACTTTATGTAACGAATAATATAAAACGGCGAAAAAATTATGACAAGGTGACTCAAGAAATGCTAGGATTTTTAGCGGAGTTTGCGCGCGGGGATGGAAGGAAAGTTTTTTTTTCAAAAATTCACCATAAATCGAAATATTGTGCCAGAGACTTTCTGTTTGTTGCAAAATGAAGGTAAAGGATTGATTGTTACTAGAATGTAAGAATTTTGGCTTACGATTGCGTTTTTCGAGCATTTCGATCGAGTCAAAGTTGACCGAAGGTTGATTTTTTTCTATTTATCGTGATTTATATGAAAATATTTCAAAAATGGTAAAAGCTAAAAGCATGATTTATTTTTTGTTGTATTCTACATGAAATTGCACACATTTTGATGTATAACACTTTATGTAACGAATAATATAAAACGGCGAAAAAATTACGACAATGTGACTCAAGAAATGCTAGGATTTTTTGCGGAGCGAAGGAAAAGTTTTTTCAAAAAATTCACCATAAATCGAAATATTGTACTGGAGACTTTCCGTTTGTTGCAGAATAAAGGTAAATGATTGATTGTTACTAGAATGTAAGAATTTTGGCTTACGATTGCGTTTTTCGAGCATTTCGGTCGAGTCAAAATTAACAGAATGTTAAAATTTTGTCAGTTATCGTGATTTAAATGAAAATATTTCAAAACTCTTACGAGCTAAAATAATGATTTATTTTTTGTTGTATTCTACATGAAACTGAGCACATTTTGATGTATAACACTTTATGTAACGAATAATATAAAATGGCGAAAAAATTATGACAAGGTGACTCAAGAAATGCCAGGGATTTTCAGCGAAGGAAAAAGTTTTTTTAAAAAATTTACGGATGCCCCTCTGGACACCCCGATGCTTCCTAGGGGTCGTAAAAGGCACGGGATGTGGTCCTTGGTCGGATTCAGTCACACGTGGGCGAACAACACGGCGCTGAGAAGCTGGGTCACTTTGGCTGCTGGGTCCTTCTCCAGCATCCCAGTCTAAAACTCGTCTCACACGCTCACTATCGACAGGCAGTATGCGCCTTTCACGGTCCTGACGGCTTTGTGACATCTCTGCAAACGTCCTGTTGCAGCACAAATACGCAAACACTCGCCAAAGTTCTGCAAAACACGGATGCGTCAAAAAATCGCTCCCGCAAGGTCCGACGCTGATGCTATCTGGTGTGAGAAGGAGGGAATTTTAAATTCATGCGGCGTCTGGGTGACGCTTATAAACAAAACAACAGCTTGATCCGTGAACTCCCAGCATCCCTCAAGGCGCGTGATTTGAAACCTTCCGCAAACTAGGCCTATAATTATTTTTCCGCGAATATTTCAAAAAAGCATTTTCAGTCGACGTATGCTACGTCCACTTGACATCCGACAGACAATTTTAGTCGACGTATGGTACGTCCATTAAGCGTTTAAGGGTTAATAGTCGAGGCTGAAAAGTTCCGTCTCCTCTTAAGATAAAGAAGAAAATCCGCTATCTGGGTCACAGAGGTACTGGAAGAGGAAACGGAGTTGTCCTTACACCATCTTCTAAAAATATCCAACTTGGATTGGTACACCGTGATGGTAGATGACCTCCTTGCTCTTGCGATCGCTCTAGCTGCCTCCTTCGAAAAACCTCTAGCTCTTGCGAGTTTTTCGATAGTCTGAAGGCAGTCAGCTGTAGACCTTGGAGGTTTTGGTGATACCTTACCAAGTGGGGTTGTTTGAGTAGATCTGGTCTTAGAGGCAGACTTCTCGGTGTGTCCACCATCCATTCCCGCACCTCTGTGAACCATTCTCTTGTCGGCCAAAAGGGGACCACTAGAGTCATCCTGGTGCTCTCATGGGACACGAACTTCTGAATGACTTTGTTTATAATCTTGAACGGGGGAAAAACGTAAACATCTAGACTGGACCAATCTAAGAGGAACGCATCTATGTACGTTGCCTCGGGATCTGGTACGGGAGAACAGTACATCTCCATCCTTTTCGTTTGTGCTGTGACGAAGAGGTCTATGCATGGACGTCCCCAAATCCGCCACAAATCTTTGCAGACGTCTTGATGAAGAGTCCATTCTGTTGCCAGGACTTGACCTTTCCTGCTCAGACTGTCTGCTCTCACATTCCTTTCCCCTTGAATGAATCGTGTCAATAAAATCACATTCTTCTCTTTCGCCCAGAGAAGGAGTTTCCTCGACGTCTCATACAATGACCTGGATTGGGTTCCGCCTTGTTTGTTGATGTAGGCCAACGCCGTCGTGTTGTCGGAGTTGACCTGCACGACCTTGTCCCGAACTGAGTGCTCAAACTCTTTGAGGGCTAAAAAGATTGCAGTCAGCTCCTTTTGATTTATGTGGAGCTTCTCTTGCCCTCTGGTCCAGGACCCCGATACCTCCATCTTTCCCAGTGTTGCTCCCCACCCTGAGTCCGACGCGTCGGAGAACAACACTAGGTCTGGGTTCCTCTGTTTTAATGAAAGGCCTTCCTGAAGCTTGATGGGGTCGTTCCACCACTGAAGGCATTGTTTCATCGTCTCTGAAATGGGGATACACTCTGTCTCTAACCTCTCTTCTCTGCTACAATACCGATTGAGGTGGAATTGAAGTGGGCGAAGGTTTAGTCTTCCTAAGGAAACAAACTGCTCTAGCGAGGAAAGGGTCCCCAGCAGACTCATCCATTCCCTCGCTGAGCACGTCTGTTTCCCCAGAAAGTCCTATAGTTTTACCAAGGCCTGTTCCATCCTTGATGGTGACGGAAAATCCCGAAAATCCCGAGACTGAATCCTCATCCCAGGGTACAGGATCTCTTGGGATGGGGTTAGTTGCGACTTCTGCCTGTTTACCAGAAGTCCTAGTTCCTCTGATAAACAGATTGTCGTTTGAAGATCCTCCAGACAGCGATTGAAGGAAGGAGCTCTGAGGAGCCAGTCGTCCAGATACAGAGAGGCCCTGATGCCTCTCGTGTGCAGCATTCCCGCTACATTTGACATCAGTCTCGTGAATATTTGGGGTGCAGTGCTTAGGCCGAAGCAAAGAGCCCGAAACTGGAACACCTCTTCCTTGAAGACGAATCTCAGGTATTTCTTGGAGCCTGGGTGGAAAGGGATGTGGAAATATGCATCCTGAAGATCCAAGGAAACCATCCAGTCGTGTTGTCTGACTGCTGCTAACACTGATTTCGTTGTCTCCATGGTGAACTTCGTCTTTTGTACAAAGACGTTGAGGGCACTCACGTCCAGTACTGGTCTCCACCCCCCTGAGCTCTTGGGAACCAGGAAAAGTCGGTTGTAAAACCCCGGAGAATCCAGATTTCGTACTCTCTCTTTGCGTTCTTCTGCAATAATATAGATACTTGCTGTTGAATCGCCTGTGCCTTGGATTCGTCTCTGTATCTGGGAGACAGATCTATCGGTTTGTCTGCCAAAGGAGGCTTTCTTAGGAAAGGGATTTTGTACTCATCCTTGAGTAGTTGAATGGACCAAAGGTCCACTCCTCTTTTCTCCCATACCTGCCAAAAGTTGGACAGCCTGGCACCTACCGCTGCTTGCAGGAGAAGGTAGTCAGGTCCTGCTTCTTCCCTGTCTAGAGCCTCTTCTCGTTGTCGTTCTTCTACCCGCCCTAGCGGAACCTCTACCGGAGGGCCGACCACGAAAGGGCTGAGACACCTGAAACACAGGAGCCTCAGCCTTACTCTTTTTAGCGATGAAAGTCGTTGGTAAGACCTTTCTTGCTGTTTTAGATATCAGATCTTGCATGGTTTTCTGGGCCAAGGATGAAGAGACCTCTTTTACTAATTCTTGAGGGAAGAGGTGAGAGGAAAAAGGGGCATAAATCAGTTCTGATTTTTGACTGGACTTGACCCCATTAGCCAGGAAAGAGCAAAGATGGACCCTTTTCTTCAGGATTCCCGCTGAGAAAAGAGCAGCTAATTCGTTGGCACCATCTCTGAGTCCTTTATCCATACATGACATCAGATATAGGAGTTCTTCGGTGTCAGTCATGTTGAAAAATTCCATCTTCCTTCCTAAAGCTCCCAGGGTCCAGTCCAGAAAATTAAAGACTTCAAAGGCCCTAAAAATTCCTTTGAGGAGGTGGTCCAACTCTGATGTTGACCAACAAAACTTCGTTTTCTCCATGGCCACTCGACGAGAAGAGTCAACAAGATTCGAGAAGTCTCCCTGGGAAGAGGCAGGTATTCCGAGGCCGAACAATTCTCCAGTTTGATACCAAACGCTAGACCTTGAAGCTAGTTTGGCTGGAAGAAAAGCAAAGGCTGTCTTTCCTTGTTCCTTCTTCGAAAGCATCCACTCATTATAACTTTAAGCGCTCTCTTGGATGAGCGGGACAAAACCATCTTCGTAAATGCTGCCCTCTTACACGCCTTCCCAAGAGTAAATTCTGAAGGCGGGGAACGAGGAGCAGTCGGGATAAAGTTCTCTGGAAAAACTTCCGAAAATAGCTTCATAAGTCTTTTCAAGTCTGATGAAAGTTGATGGCCTTTAATATTGTCTTCGTCGGAAATCTCTTCAATAGGATCCACAGGAGAATGCGGGATATCATCATTCTCTTCTTCCGATTGTCCGAAGACCGAAGTAGCGACGTCTTTCAAAATATCATCTTGACGCTCAGCGTCCTGGCGTCCAGTCTCTTGACGCCTGGCGTGTTGGCGTCCATCTTCTTGAAGCTTAACGTCCAGCCTCATGACGCCTGACGTCCTGGCGTCCAACTTCTTGACGCCTGACGTCCTGGCGTCCAACTTCTTGACGCCTGGCGTCCTGGTGTCCAATCTCTTGACGCCTGGCGTCTTGGCATCCATCCTCTTCAGCAACTCGGGCGTCCTGGCGTCCAGACTTCTGACGTTCGTTGTCCCGCCAAACCTTAAGGTCACTTGAGAACTGGCCGCCTGTGCGACATCGGTCAAAAGCTTCCTCAGGCTGACGTACAATGATTGGAACCTCTTGAGTTGGAGAAACATTCTTCCTACGTTCGCTGTCCCGCCGCACCCTGAAGTCACTTGAGAACTGGCCGCCTGTGCGACATCGGTCAAAAGTTTCCTCAGGGTGACGTACAGCCATCGGTGGACGAAAATCTGTATCTGTTTTTTCTGCAGGCTGCAAGACTTGAATCAGGGAAGAGAGTTTCTGTTGCATGTCTTGAATTAGACTGATTTGCGGAGCTACCTGCTGTTGAGGATCGACAGGGGGAGCTGCAATATCAGCTACTAATTCTTTCTCTACGTTGAGATGTTGGAAGTGACGTTCCGGGGACGCTTCCGATCTCATTTCGTCTTCAGCGGAAGCAGACAGCCCCCGTGCGACAATACAGTATACGTTTGCTTTTCACCGGAGAGCACTCGTCAGAGATAAGAGGGGAACGCTCTGGACTGCTCCAATGACTACATCCTAGAGTAGGAAGCGTCACTTCCCGACGCTGCTCTACAGAAGAAAGTTTCCTCTTGAGGGGTCTAGACTCGGACGTATGATGCCAGCCCCGTCTGGGAACTGCGTCTTCCGACAAGGATGAAAACATTTTAACCTCGACTTTCCTATGGCGAGGGCGAGCATCCTGGGAAGCGTCAACAGGTACGCTCGAGGGGACGACTGCTCGGTAGCTAAAGCCTCTTGCCTCCCTTCGTCTGTCGACAATCCTTCTCTCAGGGGTTGGTGAGCTTGGAAGAGGTCTAGGACTAGGAGCACGACAGGACCGAGCAATCGCACCCTCCACAACACTTGCACTTTTATTTTTCTCACTAACACTTGAGTGATTAAGATCTCTCACATTCGACCATAAATCCTCTGTCTCTTGTGAGGGATTCTACCCTTTGTCCAAGGGTTTGAATGGCCGTCATCATGTCCTTCAAAGTTGGCTCATTATCAGTATCAGTGGGGGGGTCTGGAACTACCTCTACTGGGGAAGGAATAATAGGATTATTAATAAGAGGAGAATTGTCAACTCCCTGACTATCTCTCGAAGAGCGAGATCTACTACTCCCGGCTCTTCTGATCCTATCCCTTTCAAGCTTCGAAACATAGCAATAGTAAACCATCCACTCTTTCTCTGATAAACCCAAACACTCATCACATCTGTCCTTTAACTCACAATTCTTACCTCTGCAATTTACACAAATCGAGTGGGGATCTAACGCTGCTTTAGCAAGCCGGGTTTTACATCCCCTCACACACATTCTCACACTCAAAGCAGAGTCAGACATCTTGGAAAAAGGAAAATCGTAAGAGAGATCAAAATAAGCAAGGGTCAAAACCAACAATATCTAAAAAAGTCAAGAAAATCTAAAGCAAATCCAAAAACAAGCGAAAGCCAAAGCCAAAGTGTACTTCACCAAAAACTCTGTGAAAAAACACGGGCCAAACGAGCGAAATTCCTAACGATGCAACCGTGCAGGCAGGGAAGATCTGAGGAATAGTTGGAATGGTTACAGGTACCTGGGTAGAGGGCGCACAGGCGGTACACCTGACTACTCATCGGCGATTGCCGCGAGTTTTGAAATTCTGCCGCGTGTCAGGGACTTAAGCTATATATATAACTACCAGGTAAGTCAGATGTTTAAAAATCAATGGTAAACATATAAGACCACCAAGAAGCCCAATACAATATAATGGCAGATGTTTAAAAATCAATGGTACATATAAGACCACCTAGAAGCCCAATACAATGGCAAACTCAATCAAACCTACAAGATATTTCAAATATATTAGCCAAACATATTGAAGATATTAGCACTTGTTCTAATTTAGATGAACAGCTCAAAAGAATTAGAACAAAAAAAATGAATCATACACTTAATTTTGAAACTGATGAGGACCTTGATTATAATCAAGAACTCAATATGAGTGAACTTAATTTTGCCCTAAAATCATGTCGATCATCAGCTCCGGGCCATGATATTTCTTTTGAAATGATCCAGAATTTAGCTACACTAACTAAAGAATCCTTATTAAAATTATATAATAACATATGGCTAACACATGTCTTCCCAACTTAGTGGAGACATGCAATAATCATACCCATCAGTAAACCAGGAAAAGACCCTAGCAACCCCACTAATTATAGGCCAATATCACTAACAAGTTGCTTATGCAAACTGTTGGAGAAAATGGTTAGCTTGAGATTAACAAGTGTCATAACAAAATACTCAATTTTATCAATAGCTGGTAGATCTACACTAGACCCATTAACTCAATTAGAAGATCATATAAAAAAAGGATTTGAAAAGAAAAAGCTGACAGTGACTATTTTCTTTGATATATAAAAAGCATATGATACCACATGGAGATACAATTTTATGCACAAACTCCATAAATCTGATATTCGAGGTCACCTTCCAATATTTATCAACAATTTTTCAACAAATTGTACATTTCAAGTGCACACAGAAAATACATATTCAGATTCCTACATACAAGAGGAGGGTATCCCCCAAGGCAGTGTTATGAGCTGCATCTTATTTACCCTGGCAATAGATGACATTACTGTGAACCTGCCTGAGGGTGTACAAAATAGTTTGTATGTGGATGATTTTGTAATATATTATTCAAGTTATTCTCTACGACATGCTCAAAGAATACTTAATATAGCAACAAATAATATAACCACTTGGACTAACTCCATAGGCTTCAAGTTGTTGGTAAATAAAGCAAATGGTATTGTCTTCTACAAAGACAAAAGATGGTTGAAACAGCAAACCATTAAGTTATATCTTTATAATAAAGAGATAAACATGTGCAATAGTGTTAAATATTTGGGTATAATTTTTTATCAACATTTAAATTGGCAAGATCATATCAAATATATCAAAGCCAAAGGATCTAAAGCTCTTACATTATTAAAGAAAATTTCTCACACCAAATGGGGTGCAGGATGAGATACAATGTTAATGTTGTACAATGCAACAGTACTATCAATTATAAATTATAGCTGTCCAATTTATTCAACTCCCTCAGAAGCAACTCTAAAATCTCTAGATGCTTTACATTACGAGGGAGTGTGTATATGTACAGGAGCCTTCCACTCATCTCCAACTGTCTCTATCCTAGCAGAAGCAGGCCAACTGCCTCTAAAATGTTACAGAGATCTAATTACTTTAAGAAGAGGCTTATACCTTCAAGCAGGCACATCTCCTGTATCATATAAATTTCTCAATCAAAATACAAATAATAACCCAAATCAAAACTCATTTACTAAAAAAACTAATTATCTACTGAATTTACATTAACATGATACCCAAATTTACTCAAGAAATAAATCAGATCACACCATGGACGCTAAAAAGGGTAAAAATACACACACATTTATCATATATTCCAAAAAAATATATGTTCAACACAGAAATGTATCATCAACATGCCATGGAACACATAAGACGAAAGGGTAATCCCTTCATAATCTATACAGATGGATCCAAAACTGAAGCTGGAGTGGGCTCATCAGCTTATTCAAGTGATGAAACTATCCAAATGGGCCTTCCTTTAATATCATCAGTATTTACAGCTAAATTAACAGCCATACAAGTGGCTCTCCACATCATATCAAAAAACTAATTCCTTCCGCACTCATATTGAGCGACTCAAGAAGTGCAACTGAAGCAACAGGATCATTTAAATCAAATAATCACCTTGTCCAAAATACACAACGGGAAATTCATCAGTTAATTACAAACGGCCTTCAGGTTCATATTTGTTGGATCCCAGTCCATGTAGGCATTGAGGGTAATGAGAAAGCAGATAAAGCTGCTAAATTGGCTTTTACAATCCCCCCCAACTACTATGAAAGCTCCCATATCAGACTGGCTAGCATCAGTTAAACCTTTAATTTATTAATTTATAGGGATTGGCAAAATGATCGGACAAATATACCCCCTCAAAACAAACTAAGACAAATTAAGAAAGAAGTTAAAAAGTGGCATTCTTCTACCAAAAACAAAGAATTAATGAAGTAATTCTAACAAGACTCAGAACAGGACATTCCAGACTCACACATGGTCATCAGATGTCAACTCCGCACACAAATCCAATAACTTGTGAAAGATGTAACATCCCAATAATAATCAAACATATCTTGATTGACTGTCTCAGATGGCAACATGAAAGAAATACTTATTTACAAAATAAATCAATAAAGGATATTCTAGCTGAAGGTAATACTTTTTCAATTAATAATATCATTCTCTTAAACAAAATTAGATTAATAAATAAAATATAATTCCCCCCCTTTTCCCCTCCCTTTTTTTTCTTTTCCCTCTAGGTTTTTTATTTTGTTTTAATTTTTCCCCTTTTTTATTATTTATTTATTCTTTTTAATTACTTATTTAATTTTTTATCCAGACGCTTCTATGCTCACCAGTCTTTTATCAGACAAAAAATGTAGTCTTACTGTACATACACTATTGCCCACTCATATAGTTGATGGGTTTGTATAAAATGAAAATTTTCTTTGGGTTTGGAAAACATTGGTTGTTTCATTACACCTTCCTTACATCTAGCCATTTATCACTGTGGGGGTGGTTTCAGAGAGCAGCCACCTAGGTCTGACTCATAACTTGGCTAATTGGCTGCCTCCCCACATTTTTCTTCCACTCAATTCTCCTTCCCTTCATGTCAGGATTGACCTTTCATTATCAACACAGATGATTAAGATGTAGAATATCTTACAATGTGAGGAAGGATGTAGAAAGATGACATGCCTCCTTACCTGTAGAATTTAAAGGAAAAAAGAAGTCCAACACTTCACTCAGTGCTTAGCCCATTTGATGAACTTAGGACCCTGAAGTCACACTAAAGATAAGGTGACAGAACAATTCATGTCTTTTAGGTTCCCTTGGTGGGTGGGTGACTCTCTTAGACAAATGAACCACCTACACCATATGACTAGTAATTATTCTTTAAATGTTGATGAACAATGCATGAATGTAGAGTGGTCTTAGCTTCCTCCTAAGAATCAAAGAACAAACTGTTTCATATGTAACTTTGGGGTCAAATGAGAGGAAATAAAAACAAAAAGAACAATTTTGACCATAACCCAACTCCATCTTGACTCTCTTTCAGGAAGTGAAAATTTGTCAAAGAGATTTTAAAATGACATCATGCAGACCTGAACATAATCTGCTGAGATATCTGTTAAAAGATTACCCTTTAGACAAAATGAATGGATGGCTGAAACCAAAAGTGAATATTAATAAACTATGTAACAAATACCAATATAGCAAATTTTTAGTTACTATTATTAAAATAGTTTAACCAGACACTGAGCTGACTATCAGCTCTCATAGGGCTGGCCTGAAGGTTTAGGAAGAAATACCAGGTCTAGGCCATAGGCCTAGAACTGGGACCAAATAGGTCATTCACGTGATGATGAATGAGTGGAAATGAAATTTAAAAGAATAAAACTGTGTAAGGTATATGCTTTTACACTGGAACACAAGTATACATTAAATACATTTGCTCGTTTCCATATATACAAAAAAATATAAAAATTAAAAACAATTAAAATTCAGAATAAATATTTTAAAATTATTTTTTTAATTCATTAAACACCCTTTGGGCTTTTGTATTTGCATTATGTACTTATTTACTTTTATACATTGTCTATTAACCCTTAAACGCCTGTTGGACGTTTTAAACGTCGTCCAAAATTGTCTGTCGAATGCCGAGTGGACGTTGCAAACGTCGACTGAAAATGCTTTTTTTAAATATTCGCAGAAAAATAATTATAGGCCTAGTTTGCGGAAGATTTCAAATCCCGCGCCTCAGCGGATGCTGGGAGTTCACGGATCCAGCTGTTGTTTTGTTTCTGAGCGTCACCCAGACGCGCATGAGCGAATTTCCCCCATCTCGCATCAGAGAGCATCAGAGTAGCGCCTTGCGGGAGCGATATTTTGACGCAGACGTGTTTTGCTGAACTTTTGTGAGTGTTAAGCGAATTTGTGCTGCAACAGAACGTTTGCAGAGATGTCGCAAAGGCGTCAGGAGCGTGAAAGGCGCACATTGCCTGTCGGAAGTGAGCGTGTGAGGCGAGTTTTGGACTTGGATGCTGGAGAAGGACCCAGCAACCAGAGTGACCCAGCTTCTCAGCAGCGTGTTGTTCGGCCACGTGTGACCTATGGCGACCAAGGACCACATCCTGTTCCTTTACGACCCCTAGGAAGCATCGGGGTGTCCTGAGGGGCATCCGAAAACATTTGGGAGGCCAACAACAAAAGGACATTGATGAGTACTTGCTGGAGCTCGATCGAGAGCAGGTCGAAAGTCCTGATTTCGGTGGTAGTTGGTCATCTAGCAATGACGACATAACGCCTGACGTTAGTGATGACGTTTTGTGCCGTACGGGATCCTCAGCAGGAAAGTGAATTAGAGTTTAGTGGGTTTAGTGCCTACGAGGAGAAAGTGAGTTGGAGGAGGAAGAGGATGACTCGATTGTGGCTGGTGGGGACGAAACAGAAAGTGATGGGGAAAGTGAAGGAGACGGCCCAGCTGGGAGTGTGAGAGTGCGAAGACGTGCCCGTGCAACGCGCGCGAAGCGCAAAAACCCGTAGAAGGTCGCAACGTCGCGGCAGCTCAGGTGAAGGCCGTTCGTCCGAAAGTGATGAGGGGTGGTCGGAGGACCCCACCCCACCTAACATGCACCCATTCACAGCAGTACCTGGACTGACCGTCCCTGTGCCTCTCACGGTACTGGGGTTCATTCAGCGTTTCCTGATGCGGGAATTGCTTGAATTCCTGGTTGCGGAGACGGTAGATTACGCTCGGTACTGCCGTGAGGAATTGCGGACGACTTTGTTGCACCACTGGCGGGGCTGCAACCTCACGGACATGGCGCACTTTTTGGGGCTCCACATATTCTTTGGGATGATGCCTGCTGCTGACGTCAGGCAATATTGGAGGCGGAATTTTTTTAAACGCCTAATGTGGCCGGCATTATGTCCCGTGATAGTTTCCTGGCGTTGGACAGGTATTTCAACGCCTTCAACCGAAGGGCTATACCCGAATAACCCCGACCGCCTCATCTTAGTCCGCCCAGTGTTGGAGTTCATTCGTGAACGGTGCCAGACTCTCGTGGTTCCTTCAAGAACCTTTCTTTGGATGAGGGTATGATGCCATACAAAGGGCGTCTAAGTATCAAAGTGTACAACCCAAGAAGCCAAAGAAGTATGGTGTAAAGTTATTTTTATTACGGAAGCCAACACTGGATACGTCGTGGACTTCTTGGTGTATTCTGGGGTCTTCTCCACGCTGCGTGACACTGTCTTCGGTCTTGTGAATCGTTTCCGTAACCAGGATACCACCTGTTTATGGATAATTATTATAACTCGGTATCCCTGGCCCAGGAACTGTATGAAGCAGGTGTGCAAGTCAGTGGTACCCTTCGGTTGGTGCGTGGGGTCCCAAATGTCCTCAAGAGGTTTGCTAGCCACCCGCAACATCTTGCAAGAGGAGAGACAGAATGGCGGCGGAAGGGAGGTGTCTTCGTCATCTGTTGGAAGGGGGTCCGACTCGTGCCCATGATTACGATGAGTCATGAGCCCATCCAAGAGGAGATCACCCAGCGGAAGAAGACACGCCGGCAGGGCCGAGTTACGTATGAGGAGTTTCGTGTCCAACGCCCTACTGTCATCGGGCACTACAACAGGCACATGGGAGGAGTTGATCTCTTTGATCAACTCATCCAGTATTATCCCTTCGCCAGGAGAACCAGGAGGTGGACACAGAAGCTCCTCAAATACCTCCTTCAGTTGGCCCTCCAGAATGCCTACATCATTTACTGTGGGTATAATTCGGACGCTCGGAGGTTGACCCACATCCAGTTTCTTGAGGTGGCTGGGAATGCCCTCATCAACTTCGATCCGGAGGAGTGGCCTTCCAACGGCGCCCCCTGCCCCGAGCTCCAGCTCTGCCCCGAGAGGAAAGGTCAGATGTCGTGAGATACCCCGACATCATAATTCCTCATCCTGATGACGCCGCCCCTGCTGAAGATGCCGCCGCCGATGATGACCCCCCTGAAGATGCCGCCGCCCCTGAAGGTTCCAGTGTCCCGTCGGGTAGCCGACCCTGTGTGTCGGCTGCAGCCAGGAGATCACACACTGGAGCTCGTCGAAGGGGTAGACAGAAACGGTGCCGGGTGTGCCATATGAATGGCAAGAGGAGAGACAGCTGGTACATGTGTCGCACCTGCAAGGTAGCACTTTGCAGGTTGGATGAGTGTAACCGCAGGTACCACAATGCGGTTATTTATTAGAGTGCGCCTGCCCGAGCGACACGGGAGGGCGCAGCGAGCCGCCCTTCAGCAGTAAGGGCGCGCGTCTCCCTCCTCCGCTTGTGCCCCGTCATGTCAGGAGGAAAAAAATGCAAGACTCTTCAATGGAGGAGGGAGAAAACAAGAAACAGCACGAAGAGTCAGGATTACGAGTGAGTATTCTGCATTTATTTTTTTTTTTAGTTTTATATTTATATTTAGTGAGTATTCTGCATTGAATTTATTTTTAGTTTTATATTTACGAGTGAGTATTCTGCATTGAATTTATTTTTAGTTTTATATTTATTACAAGTTTTTATATATCTGTATTCATTGCTGTTTTGTATAATTTCATTTTATGCAAAAACAAAGTTTTTCACAACCATTCCTTTTAGTTATGTTTTCGTAACAAAGTAAAAACAATATAATTTATGTGTCTATGTATGAATGTCTGTATATATATATATATATATATATATATATATATATATATATATATATATATATATATATATATATATATATATATATATATATATATATATATATATATATATATATATATATATATATATATATATATATATATATATATATATATATATATATATATATATGATATACTATCATTTAACTGTATAGATATTTGAATGGATAAGTATATCTCAGGTATATATATAATATATTTATATATATATTTTAAAACATAAAGGTTTCATTTATATATAAAGATAAAAACATATAAAATTAACATTATATATCTATAAAATATATATATAGGATATAATATATTATATATATAAAATATAAAAGTAGTATATATAGGACCAACCATCAAGAGACAAATAAGGATATGTGTCAGAATATACAAACCAGATACAACATATATATATAAAGCTATATAATATAAATATGTATATATAAGACTTTTTTACTTGGGGAACTCTTTTGTTTAATAAACAAAAATCCTGGATTCTGTGATATTCAATCCTTTTACCTTCATTTTGCAACAAACGGAAAGTCTCAAAATATTTAGATTTATGCTGAATTTTTGAAAAAAAAAAAAAAAAATTTTGGCTTGTTGCCTGATGTTGGAAAATCCAGGAAAATCCTGTCATTTCTTGATCAGCTTGCCGTAATTTTTTTCGCCGTTTCATATTATTCGTTACATAAAGTGTTATACATCAAAATGTGCGCAATTTCATGTAGAATACAACAAAAATAAATCATTCCTTTATCTCTTCACAGTTTTTAAATATTTACATCGAAATAACGATAAATAGAAAAAATCAACCTTCGGTCAACTTTGACTCGACCGAAATGATCGAAAAACGCATCCATAAGCCATAATTATTACATTCTAGAGTAACAATCAATCATTTACCTTCATTTTGCAACAAACGGAAAGTCTCTAGCACAATATTTAGATTTTTGGTGAATTTAAAAAAATTTCCTTCGCTCGCTCAAAGCGAATCAGCTGAAAATCGTGGCATTTCTTGCGTCTGCTTGCCGTAATTTTTCGCCAGTTTCATATTATTCGTTACATAAAGTGTTATACATCAAAATGTGCGCAATTTCATGTAGAATACAACAAAAATAAATCATTCCTTTAGCTCTTCACAGTTTTTAAATATTTTCATCGAAATAACGATAACTGACAAAATTTTAACGTTCGGTCAACTTTGACTCGACAGAAATGATCGAAAAACGCATTCCATAAGCCATAATTATTACATTCGAGTAACAATCAATCATTTACCTTCATTTTGCAACAAACGGAAAGTCTCTAGCACAATATTTAGATTTTTGGTGAATTTTTGAAAAAATAAAAAAAAAAAAAAAAAAAAATCCTTAGCTCCGCGCGCGCGGAATCAGCTGAAAATCGTGGCATTTCTTGCGTCAGCTTGCTGTAATTTTTTCGCCCTTTCATATTATTCGTTACATAAAGTGTTATACATCAAAATGTGCGCAATTTCGTGTAGAATACAACAAAAATAAATCATTCCTTTAGCTCTTCACAGTTTTTAAATATTTACATCGAAATAACGATAAATAGAAAAAAATCAACCTTCGGTCAACTTTGACTCGACCGAAATGATCGAAAAACGCATCCGTAAGCCATAATTATTACATTCGAGTAACAATCAATCATTTACCTTCATTTTGCAACAAACGGAAAGTCTCTAGCACAATATTTAGATTTTTGGTGAATTTTTGAAAAAAAATTTTCCTTCGCTCCGCGCGCGCGGAATCAGCTGAAAATCCTGGCATTTCTTGCGTCAGCTTGCCGTAATTTTTTCGCCCTTTCATATTATTCGTTACATAAAGTGTTATACATCAAAATGTGCGCAATTTCATATAGAATACAACAAAAAATAAATCATTCCTTTAGCTCTTCACAGGTTTTTAATATTTTCGCCGAAATAACGATAACTGACAAAATTTTAACGTTCGGTCAACTTTGACTCGATCGAAATGATTGAAAAACGCATTCGTAAGCCATAATTATTACATTCGAGTAACAATCAATCATTTACCTTCATTTTGCAACAAACGGAAAGTCTCTAGCACAATATTTAGATTTTTGGTGAATTTTTGAAAAAAATAATTTCCTCCGCTCCGCGCGCGCGGAATCAGCTGAAAATCGTGGCATTTCTTGCGTCAGCTTGCCGTAATTTTTTCGCCCTTTCATATTATTCGTTACATAAAGTGTTATACATCAAAATGTGCGCAATTTCATGTAGAATACAACAAAAAATAAATCATTCCTTTAGCTCTTCACAGTTTTTTAATATTTTCGCCGAAATCACGATAACTGACAAAATTTTAACGTTCGGTCAACTTTGACTCGACCGAAATGATCGAAAAACGCATTCGTAAGCCATAATTATTACATTCGAGTAACAATCAATCACTTACCTTCATTTTGCAACAAACGGAAAGTCTCTAGCACAATATTTAGATTTTTGGTGAATTTTTTTAAAAATAATTTCCTCCGCTCACGCGCGCGCACCTCCGCTGAAAATCCTGTCATTTCTTGCGTCAGTTTGCCGTAATTTTTTCGCCGTTTCATATTATTCGTTACATAAAGTGTTATACATCAAAATGTGCGCAATTTCATGTAGAATACAACAAAAAATAAATCATTCCTTTAGCTCTTCACAGTTTTTAAATGTTTACATCGAAATAACGATAAATTTTAAAAAATCAACCTTCGGTCAACTTTAACTCGATCGAAATTGTTCAAAAATGCAATTGTAAGCTAAAAAAACTTACAGTCTAGTAATATTCAATCAATTTCCTTCATTTTGGCACAATTGGAAAGTCTCTAGCACAATATTTTGATTTTTGGTGAATTTTTGAAAAAAATTTTTTTACGTCCGCGCGGTACGAATTCATGCATCATTTTGTGATAATATTTTCTCTGTGTTGCTTTAATCGTTTTACAATCTGTTATATACCAAAATCATCGCAATTTAGTGTACAATACAACTAAAAAAATTAACTCATTAGCTTTAACCGTTTTCCTTACAGCGCGATTTGTATACAATTATATACGAGTTTTTTTTCGCTGTCATATATTCCAATATTTATATATGATAATGATATTTTTTCATTTCTGATGATTGCATACTAAACTTCAGGCAATGAGAAAAAAAGGAGCCAAAAATGAACTCTTAATCTTGAAAACTAAGCGCGCTGTGATTTTTTGAAAAAAAAAAAAAAACTTTTTTTCCGCTTCAGCGCTACCTCTCGGAGGCCGCCGGCATACGGGAGACGTTTTTGAAAATAGGGCTTCGGCGTTAAAGGGTTAAATTACAGTTCCTCATAAATGTTAAAACTGGAATTAATGAAAATGTAGAATATTCTGAAAAAGTTTCCCCTACTGATTTACTTCCAAAGGTTGATAACCGCTGTTGGTTACATTTCGGAAAGTCACACAACACGTTTGACTGTTATCAACACTTTGCACTCTGGGCATTCAGGAGGAGGACCAGGTGGACTGTTCATTGTGTCCATGTGTCAAATGAGTATGGCCTATTCGCAGAAGCGTCAGAATTACTTGTGTGTGTGTGTCTCTCTCTGATATGATGAACTCCATTTTCCAACACAGGACTTTGTTTCAATTTATTATTTATAGGTTCCTCATTCCATATATTGTGCCATTTATTTATAATGACTGGTTCTATATCTCTTATATAATCATTGTCTGGGATTTTTACATTTTCTCTTGTCATGTGGACTGCTGCTTAAGCTGCTTTATCAGCCTCTTCATTTCCTTTAATCCCTACATGGGCAGGGATCCAACATATTTCAATATTTTCCCATTACAGTATTATACAATTTGTGGAGTTCAAAGTTAATCTGCTGTACAATATTATTTTTTGAATGACTTCTAAAGCATTTCTTGAGTCGCTAAAAATCACAAAATTATTGAATGATATGTTTTATAATTTTAATGGCTACTGCAATTGCACATAACTTGGCTGTAAATACGGAGGCATCATCAGGTAGAGAGAACTGATATGTTTTGTTTTGGCTACTGCAATTGCACATAACTTGGCTGTAAATACGGAGGCATCATCAGGTAGAGAGAACTGATATGTTTTGTTTTGGGATATTGCGGCATGTCCCACTCCATACTGAGACTTAGATCTGTCTGTGTATATTATGTAATGTGGACCTTTTTGGATCATATGTTCTACTGTATGATGTCTATGGTGTTCTCGGGTATATAAGGAACTTTTTTTATAAATATTTTAAGTGTGTGCAAATTTTCATCTTATTCATATTCCAAGGAGGAGGTAATTTTACTACTGAAGGTAGCTGTATATTTGAATTCAGTGACTCGAACAATTTTCTAGATCTAATTGGGAAAGGTGGTAAATGACTGTTAATAAATACATCTCTTAATTCAAATAATTTTTTGGTTGGAGAATCACTTGTCTGAATTCTCAGGCCACTCTTCATTGTTACTAACTCTCTATGGAGAGAAAGAGAGGTAGTTCACCACATTCAACTCGTAAAGAAGACTTTGGTGATGATCAAAAAGCTCCTGAACATATTCTAAGGCCTTCATTATGAACTGGGTCTAACGTTTTCTGCACTGCGTCTGATGCTGAGCCATGTATTTCGCTTCCATAATCAATGATAATAAGGGTATGCCTATCGGCTCCCCAAGTAGTGTTCAATAGTTTTTTAATTAGATTTAAGGCTCTTTTACATTTTGAGTTCATGTAAGTTATGTGGGCTTTCCAGTTCAAGTGACAATCAAATACTAATCCCAAAAATTTTGCTGTCTGGCCAACTGGTATGGAATGAATTGTGATTTTCAACTCTATTTCTTCACCTTTTTTCCTTTTTTATTTTTTTATAAAATACTACTGCTTGAGTCGTTTGTATGGATAATTTAAAACCTACAGATGAGGCCCATTTATCTATTTTAATTATAGTTTTATTAATGATTCGTTCTGCATGTTTTAATCGAGATGCTGAATAATATAAGGCAAAATCATCCATATACAAGTTACTTATAATTCCAATAGGTAGATTATTACTGATGTCATTTATAGCTAAAGTAAACAGTGTGCTACTAAGGACGCTTTCTTGTGGAACACCATTTTCAAGTGGAAATCTACTTGACAATACATCATCAATTCTCACCTGAAAAGTGCGATTTGTCAAAGAGTTTTGGATAAACCTGGGTAAATGTCCACGGATGTTGTTATGTAACGTTTTTAATATTGCATATCTCCACGTAGTGTCATATTCCTTTCCAATGTCAAAAAAAAGACAGCTATAGTAATTTGTTTTCATTCAAATCCTCTGCGTATGTGGTCAGATAGAGAATCCAATGTAGATCTGTTAGACTGTGACCCGAACTGAGTGGGAGTCAAAATGTTATTTTCTCGAATGTGCCATGTTAGTCAAGCATTTTCCACTTTCTCTTGTAATTTGCATACGCAACTTGTTAAAGAAATTGGTCTGTAATTGTTTACATTACTGGGATCCTTTCCAGGTTTGGGGATATGAATAATTATAGCTTTACACCGTTCATCAGGAAATAAATTTCGAAGCCATAAGTGATTATAAAACTCTAATTAAAGTATGGCTTTGCCAAAGGTGCTAAGTGGCAGGTCATTTCAAAACAAATATTGTCAACTCCAGGGGCAGATTTATTGCTGTTGAAGAGAGCATATTGTAACTCTAACATATTAAATTTTCTATTATAATATAGATCTTATATTGTTTCAAAATTTATTGTTATTAATTCTACACTATTTTTCTTTATGCAGAAGTGTTCATCTAAATTTTTATCACTACTTACCGTATTTGACGGCGTATAAGACGCACTTTTTTAGCAAAAAAAAAAAAAAAAAAATGGCCTAAAAAATCCCCCTGCGTCCTATGTACATAATGTAGGCTCAAAATTTAAGAATTTTGGCAGAAATTATACATGAAACGTCACGTAGATGTTGTAGCCCAGCCTAACATTCCGTGTTATCCTAATAACCTATTAAAAAACGTTTATTATAATTATTTATCATTATCACACTTACCATCACCGCAATTACTACTGCTAGTATTATAATCAATATCTACGTTGTTATTATCGATATTTTCATTAAAATGTGTTAATATCTTTATCGTCGTCTACAGCGGATCGCCGCATTCCACATTTACAGACTTACAGTACGTGTGCTGCCACCTATTGGTGATTATCTCGAGAGCTTTACGGATAACAAGGCTTCGTTCAGTTGGTAGTTGGCAATTCCTGCTAACATTCTCTTTACGCATAACAACATGGCTTCGATCAATTGGTGGTTGACAATTCCTGCTACCATTCTCTTTAGGCATAATAACAAGGCTTCGTTGAGTTGATACTTCGTAACTCGTGCTAGCATTCACTTTTAAGAATAATAACATGGCTTTGTTCAGTTGCTCACGAGACTCGAGCCGTTACATAGAAACATTTTTATTTATTGGATTTTACCCTTGATTGCATACTTTTATAATATATAATGGATATATATAACATATATTACCGTAGGTAACATCTTTATTAATGTTTTTGTTGATTCTGCCGGTAAGAAACAATGTTTACAGATGAATGTGTTGCAATCTATTGGTAAACCTATGAGGTAGCTTTCAGCAGCAGACGAAACATTCGATCGTAGTAAATGGCTGATTGTATAATACATATTTTGATAAATATAAATATGGTAAATAACTTATTTATTAATGTTTTTGTCGATTCTGTTGGTAAGAAACAATATGCATATGATAACCTAATACTACAGTTTTTACTTACCAAATTTATATGAACATAGGCTAGGAAACCTTATTTTTTTTCCCCTCAATGTCCTGCTGAAATTGGGGTGCGTCCTATGCAGACATGCGTCTTATAAGCCATCAAATACGGTACTTTTGCTAAGTTTTCTCCTACTACATTACTTATTTCTTTTGGATCAAGTATTTTTTTCCATCTTTTAATATGGCATGTCTAAGTGGTTTACCATGGGTACCATTTGTTTTCCTTAATTTTTCCCATATTTTTTATGGGAGTATTATTAGAGAGATCTGATACATATTTCCTCCATGAAATGATTCTTCATGGAAATACTTCTTTTTTAAATTTTGCAGATATTTTGTTATATAGAAGTTTTAATGTATCAATAATATAGTTAGTTTTTGTATATTTTCTTCTAATATCAGTAATGTTGTGTATTTTACTGAACTTTCTATTCAAATTATCTAATCGTCTTCCAATTCGGCGTTTTATTTTTATTAATTCTGTTAGTTTTTTAGACCACCCTGGGACTTTGTGTTTTGTTGGATGAGGTTTTGATTTTGGTGTTACTTTATCAGCAGTATTTTTAATGAAATCAACAAGAAACCTATTTGTTTCATTATGATCTTGTATATACAGTATTCAAATGGTGGGATCTTCCTAGTGTGGAATTCATATTGCTCCCAATCTGCTTTACAAATGATATATTGAAAGACATGCTTGGTGGGATTATTTTGTAATAATGAAATTAATATTGCTAAATGATCACTGGTATGCAAGTCATCAACTGTATTCCAATCCAATCTGTCTACTTAGTTCCTCATTGGATGGGTGGGTATTGTTCTCAGTTAGCATTCTGCTGGTCCCACGTTCAATTCTCCGACCAGCCAATGAAGAATTAGAGGAATTTATTTCTGGTGACAGAAGTTCATTTTTCGTTATAATGTGGTTCAGACTCCACAATAAGCTGTAGATCCCATTGCTAGGTAACCAATTGGTTCTTAGCCACATAAAATATATCTAATCCTTCAGGCCAGCACTAGGAGAGCTGTTAATCAGCTCAGTGTTCTGGTTAAACTAAGGTATACTTATGCTTGTTGTACATAGAGTTAAGCCTACTGAGGAAAATGTTCCATGTGTTTTTGATAAATATGTGCTGATTTTGTTATCATTTATACAGCACATGTCGTTTGAATCCATGAATTCTTCTATTTTACTTCCTACTTTTTTTTTTACTTTGTACAATTACAGTCCCATATCGGGTTGTGAGCATTAAAATCACTTACTATTAATGTAAGTTCCTTAGAACAATAAGTCAACAAAACTATGTCAACAATAGATAAATACATCTTAGCATCTACATCACAAGAAGAAGAAGGAAATGTAGGTACAGCCATATATGTATATAACAAAGTAGTATATGACAAAGTACCTGTAAACATTACTGACTTGCAAACATCAGATATAGAAATGTGGTAAATGGAACCATTTCACTGGGTGACACAGGTCGACCCCAGAAAACAATAATTATGTAATTTATAATTTATACCACTAATCTAATAAAAATTACGACACTGATAAACTTGAAGAATTACTTAACAGGTATTGAAAATATTATGTTATAGCGGCCAAGTTTTACTTTTTTTTGTATTATCAATTTGGACTTTTTCTAATAATTTACTCATGACATATACTTGTTTTTCTTTATAATATATTAAGTGTGCAACGCACAAGCAAAACTTTTCATGGTTGACTGATTTATAGGTTTTAGGTAGGCTTGCCAAGCACTGGGGCAAATATGGCCATTCAGCACTGAAAATCAAACTATTTAGTTAAAACTCATCAAAAATACAAATTAAGAGAAAAAGAAACTTTTTAAAATTTATTAATTTAGCTAAAATTCATTAAAATTATAAATTAAGATGAAAAATTTTCAAAAAAATATTTAGTTTTATAATACGAATTAAATTTGTAAAATCTGTTAAAAAAGTTAAATTCTGAAACAAAAATTAATTTTCTTTAAAAACAACATTGTTTTACTTACATCATAATTATCATCAAATACCTTACTCATGGACCTGCCATACAGTGAGGTAACTCTCCTGTCTCGGGTAAAAATTGGGCAATCAATTAATAAATGCTTTACTGTTAAAACTTCCTGACAGGAACTGCAGATTGGAGCCTGTCTCCCTTCTCAGTTTGCATTAGTTTGTAAAGTCCCCGCTCAACGTGTTCTCAACAGTGAACATCCCGTTTTCTGCGGTGCCTTCACATCGACCTAGGGTCGATCAGAACATATGTTTATCACCATAATGGTAAATTGTATATTTATTGTCTAAATAGTAACGCTTTATGTACAAGTAACGAATTATTTATGCTATGTGTCAGACATTATTGAGCACTATGTTTTCTGTATGAACTTGTCCTGTTTTTGTAAAGAATCAGTTTGACCTCAGGTCACCTGTAAATCTTTGTACCCGCGGTCTCTGCGAAGTACACAGACATTCGTATCCCGCTTTATAAGTGGTTTGCTTCATCAATAAACTAGCAGTACTTGTCTTCCTGCTCATTATTTCGCACCTCTCACAGTGGTGACCCCCGGAGTGGTTCCCGGAAGCCATTAATGGACCCAAACGGCGACTAAGTCTTGGCCTGATGAACCTCACCCACGCCCCTAACGGACTAACTACGGTGCTCTGACAAAGCGTTCGGGCATTTATCGACCCTCATCGGCAGGTCGCCAGCGTCATTAGTGGATCCGCAAGGCATGCTCCCCTAGCGTGTATTGGCGTGAGTATTCCCTCACACTCCAAGTGAGAGCGCGAAATGAGCAAGGACGTGGACATTCCCAACCACGTACAAATTACTGCGAACCTCTCGGAGGCAGACACCTCCCTCTCGCAACCCCCTCCTGCACGCACCTCCACGCCGGTATCTGCCCCCCACAGGATGACCCCCCTGATGGACCAACCAAAGACAGACCTTAACATAAGGCTGTCGCCATTTACCAGGGAAAACGCAGCATCCTGGTTCTACAGGGTCGAGGGGCAGTTCAGGGTAGCAGGCCTAACAGATGAGGTGTTGAAAGTGGACATCGCCATCAACACCCTCCCGAAGGAGATATACAAGAAGATCGCCCCGTGGTTGATGACGACGTCGGGCCCCACCACCTTCCTAGAACTAAAATCCACTCGTCGAGATATGCTCCCTGCCAGTCTCCGAGAGAACAGCCCACGCCCTAGAACTCACCCTCAACCCCCGGCAGGAGGGAAACCTCTTGGAAGCGTGGCATGCCCTCCAGGACCTCCTCCTCGAGACTGACAGCAGCAGCAGGCGCAAAGAAATCAGCAAGTCGAGGGAGATCTTCCTGCGGCAGCTACTGCCAGAGGTCCATGGGCAGATCACGGACGCCTATACCCTGCCGGTCAAGGGCCTAATCAGGGTGGCGCAGCAGCTGACGGATTCCACGAAGGTGGCCAAGTGGGCGACCACGCCCGCACACTCCACCAACTGCCTCCTGCCGGAGGACCCCACCACGGAGCCCATCAACGCCATTGAGCAGAAAAGACCGTCCCACCAGCAGAAGAGGGAGGGGCCGGAGATTTGCTATTACCACCGGAGGTTTGAGAGAGCTGCCCGGAGGTGCGAAGCCCCCCTGCCCTTTCTTCCCTTCAAAAAAAAGGAGGAGGCAGCAGCCAACCACACAGGCCGCCATGGCAGCAGCAGCAGAAACACTCAGGGGCCCCTTACCATTAGGTTTCTATGTCCGCGACACCATCTCCAGCAGGATGATGTTGGTTGACACTGGAGCCATGCATTCAGTGTTTCTGCCTTCAGGAGAGGACCGCAGATGCCTGCCGGACCAGACTGCCTCCCTGACGGCCACAAACGGGTCCCCCATCCTCTCCTACGGCACCAAGCTCCTGTCAATCTCCTTCCTTGGCCAGAGGTACAGCTGGGAGTTCATCATCGCGGACATCAGGACCCCACTCCTAAGGGTGGACTTCCTCACCCACTTCAGGCTGGCAGTCGACGTCGGCCACAAACGCCTGCTGGACACCCAGTCCTGCCAGTCCCTGCCCTTGTTGCCAGGCCCCAGGGAGCCCGCCATCTGTTCCGTCGTGCCCCACCAGTACGGTTCCATACTGAAGGAGTTCCCAGAGGTCTCCAAACCCAAGCTCCGCCAGATGCCCGGGACTCCCACCAAACACGTGATATACCACTACAGCAAAACAAAGGGCCCCTGACGCACACAAAGCTTCGACGGCTTCCCCCACAGTGCCTTCAGGAGGCCAAAAAGGCCTTCGCCGAGATGGAAAGAACGGGCATATGCAAAAAGGCTCCCAGCCCGTGGGCCTCCCCCCTTCACATGGTGCAGAAAGCGGATGGCACCTGGAGGCCCTGCGGTGACTACAGGCGGCTGAACCTTGCAACAGAGCCCGACCCTACCCACTGCCGAACATGCAGGACCTGATGGCCTCTTTTCACAGGGCCAAAATATTCTCCAAAATGGATCTTTTAAAGTCTTATTTTCAGGTACCAGTAGCACCGGAGGACATCCCTAAAACCGCCATCGTCCTGCCCTCTGGGTCCTACGTCTTCGCCTTCTCCATCTTTGGCCTGAGGAACGCGGGCGCAACTTTCCAGAGGTTGATGGACAGCATTCTGGGGGACCTGGACTTCTGTGTCTGCTACGTCGACGACATCCTAATCTTTTCCAGATCCTGGGAGGAACCTCTGCGACACATCCAAAAGGCCCTGCAGCACCTGCAGGAAAGTGGCCTCGTCGTCAGGTTTGACAAGTGCACCTTCGGCGTCGAGAAGGTGGAATTCCTAGGCCACAAGATATCCCCAGAGGGTGTCCGCCCAATGTCGTCGAAGGTCGAAGCCACTGAGAAGTTCCCCACCCCTACCTCCATCAGGGCCGTACAAGAATTCCTTGGGATGGTCAACTACTACAGAAGATTCATCCCGGGGATCGCTCACACCATGGCCCCCTGACGGAGGTCCTGAAGGGATGTCCGAAGACCTTAGTGTGGGGCCCCGACCAGCAGAAGGCCTTCCTCCGGACGAAGGCTGCCCTCACCAAAGCAACATCTCTGGCCCACCAGGACCCCAACGCTCCCCTCCAGCTGACGACGGACGCCAGCAACGTCGCCTGTGGAGCTGTCCTGGAGCAAGCCATCAAGGGACCCCTCAGCCCATCGCCTTCTTCAGCAGGAGGCTAAGCCCCACCGAGTCCCGCTACAGCACCTTTGACTGGGAACTCTTCGCAGCATACCAAGCAGTACGGCACTTCAAGTTCCTCCTGGGGGGAATGCCCTTCACAATTTGGACCGACCACCAGCTGCTGGTCCATGCCTTCACGAAGTTGGGGGACGCATGGTCCCCTAGGCAGCAGCGGCACCTCGCGGCCATCACAGAGTTCACCTGCACCATCAAATACCTCTCCGGCAGGAAGAACCCGGTAGCTGACGCCCTCTTGAGGATCGACTATGAGGACCTCGCCCGTGAACAAGCTGCTGACCCTGAGACCCCAGCCTACCGTACAGCCGTCACATCGCTGAAGTAGAAGGACATGCCCTTCGGCTCAGGGGGATGAACATTACTGAGTGACATCAGCACCGGACCCCCCCGCCCCCTGGTGCCCACCTCCAGACGTCAGGTGGTCTTCGACGTCATCCACGGCCTATCCCACCCCTCCAGAAGGACAACAGCCAAGCTGCTGATGGAGAAGTTTGTCTGGCACGGGATATGGAAGGACGCGATGGCCTGGGCAAGGCAGTGTGTGCACTGTCAGGCCAGCAGAGTAGTACGGCACTCCGAATCAGGAGTGGGCGAGTTCCCCCAGCCAAAGAGATGCTTTGGGCACACCCACGTCGACGTGGTGGGTCCTCTTCCCCCATCAGCAGGAGCCAGTTACCTTCTGACAGTCGTCGACTGCTCCACCAGGTGGCCTCAAGCTATCCTCCGCCACCCAGGTCTTCGTCAGGGACAGCGCCATATGCCCACCCTTAACTAGACCCTACAGAGGACCATTCCTTGTACTGAAAAGGAACAAGAAGGCATTCCGAGTGGCCATCCACGGGCGGGAAGACTGGATATCTATAGATCGTCTCAAACCCACATTCCTGGAGGAGGACAACGGAGGCGGACCCCAAAGCCTCCTGCAGGATGTGGCACCCCCCTGGACAGCCCAGGATGTGGCACCCCCCTAGACAGCCCCAGGCGCAGGAAGGAGACGTGGGCGTCCCTGGACAACCCAGCAACCAGACAGGAAGGCACCCCAACAAACTGCTGCAGAGGACACCGAGGAAGGCGACCACCCTCTCCAGTTGACATCGAGAAAGTGAGGGCCCCTTTGTCGCCCCAGCAGACACCTGCTTTGATCAGACGTTGCCTCCATCTTGGGGGGGGGGGTATTGTAAAGTCCCCGCTCAACGCGTTCTCTATAGTGAGCATCCCATTTTCTGCGGTGCCTTCACATCGACCTAGGGTTGACCAGAACATATGTTTATCACCATAATTGTAAATTGTATATTTATTGTCTTTCTAAACAGTCATGCTTTATGTACAAGTAACGAATTATTTATGCTATGTGTCAGACATTATTGATCACTATGTTTTCTGTACGAACCTGTCCTGTTTTTGTAAAGAATTAGTTTGACCTCAGGTCACCTGTAAATCTTTGTACCCACGGTCTCTGCAAAGTACACAGACGTCCGCATCCTGCTTTATAAGCGGCTCGCTTCATCAATAAACTAGCAGTACAGTACTTGTCTTCCTGCTCATTATTTTGCACCTCTCTCACAAGTAACTATGCACAGCATTCATATGTCCCTACACACAGCCTTGTTAAAATAATGCTAGCCCTCCAATCTGGATGATCTGACGACTGCCATCTCTTAACAGCAAAATGGCCTTAACTTCATATTACCAGTTATGTTTTCCCAACCAATTTGCCAATTCCTACTTACATAGATATGAATAATTTGCTTAAAATCAGAGTATGGGAGGTTTATGAGTGCCTGATTATGTAATCTTATCGATTCTTTAACTGCCTTATCGGCTCTCTCATTCCCATCTATACCCACAAGAGCAGGTGCCCAACAAAAGCTCACCCTGATACGCTTGCGGAAGTAAAGGAGAGCCAGCCATTTCTGTACTGCTTGTACAAGGTGGTGGAAGGGAATCAACTGTTTCAATGACGATAAAAGACTATTTGAGTCAGAGTATATGATAAAACTCTCATCATTCCTTCCTTTATTAAAAACATATTTTACAGCTTCAAGAACTGCAAATAATTCAGCCGTGAATATCGAGCAGGAAGGGGGTAATTTTCTCTTGATTATATAATTTCCTACCACTACTGCACAGCCAACTCCATCCTCCGACTCAGAGCCATCAGTAAATATGCTCTGCCCTCTGTGCTGTACTGGAGGGAATGCTGATGAAATTCCATTCTAATCTCTTCACTGGAAATATGTTTCTTCCCTCCAACAACTGGGCATATGTCAATAAGCGATTTGCAACAAGGTGGAGATTTAGGGAATGCAACCTGTGCTATTGGTGTTGTCAATATGCCAACATCTCTACTTTCTCTTTCAAGTCTCCCCTCCAGAGGTTTGGGTAGTCGGTGTCTATTTGCTGCCCGATCTACTGGGCCTTTCACATACTTATAATTTGGATTGCTGTTTGTGTTTAAGGATTTGGGCAGTGCCTTAAGCCGAGTTCTTCCCTGAGGATTGACAGAAGGGGTAAGCCCGAGTCTAGATATATGCTAGCTCCAGGGGAAGTGCTGTATGCCCCTGTACATATCCGTAATCCCAAGTTATGTACTCTACTACATCTAATTTGTCAAGTTTAGTTTTACAAGAAGACCCATAGGTTTGACAAGCATAATCCATCTTGCTTAAGCATAAAGATATATAAAGCTTAAGCAGAGTTTTTCGGTCTGCTCCCCAATCAAAATGTGATATCACCTTCAATATATTTAGTGACTGTTTAACTGTTAGCGAGGTCATTTATGTGAGGACCAAAGGTAAGTTCATCAAATATCATCCCAAGAAACTTACTGCAGTATATAGCAAAGTCATCTACAAATAATGATCCTTGGACCCCAGTTGGTATGTGGTCCATCATACTATTGATTGCTATTGCAAATAAGATAACACTTAGCATGCTACCTTGAGGGACACCTTCTTGTATATAGAAAGAGGATAATGTAGATCCAATGTGAACTTTTAGGTAGCGACCTGACTAAAATCCTTAATAAACAATACATATTGTCTCCAATGGCCCAAGAAGCCAACTGCTTCAGAATACCATCCCTCCAAGTGGTATTGTAAGCTCTCTCCATATCAAAGAAGACTACAACAACTTGATTCTGGATGGCAGAAGCATTTTGGACCTCCCTTGATAACATAAATAGTGGGTCTACAGTACTTCTATTCTTTCTGAATCCAAATTGCCTATTGGATAAAAGCTTTTTTGTTTCTAAATACCAGACCAATCTGTTATTTACCATTCTTTCAGACAACTTACATACACAGCTTGTGAGAACTATAGGCCTGTAACTTTGAGTTAGTTCTGGGTTCTTACCAGGCTTAAGACGGGACTACAACTGACGTCTTTCATGACTTTGGAGAGGTATGAAGTTTCCAAAGATCATTCAGAGTATCCAAGAGGAAGCCAACTGGTCTCTGGAAAGTGCGTTAACATTTCATACCTAATATCATACTCTCCAGGGAACGTTGATGATGAGTTAGCTAAAGCATTCAGCATCTCATCCATAGTGAAAAGCACATTGAAAGCCTCTAGTTACAGCAGTTCTTGTGGCCCAGTGAAGTAACTGGAGTTCAGGCAACCACCAAGGAATTGGTCGATGGCGGAATAAGCCAGTGGTTTTAGGAATGAAATACAATCCAGCAGTGTGAAGAGTACCATTTTAAGTAAATCAATGGCATCAACACTGCTAAACTCATCTGCCTCATCTTCGATTTCACTTAATTCCCTGAACTTATTCCAGTGTGCTTTATCCAAGCACCAGCGAGGAGATCGACGCTCTGGTGGACTACTACTGTATTGCTTTTAATGATTACTGGTGCATGGCCACTAGTTCTCCAGTGAAAGTCAATAAGGCAGTTAGAACTAACTATGGATAGGTCAATACATGACAAAGTGCCTGTTTGTATATGAAAGTGAGTAGGCTCACCTGTATTAAGAATCCCTCTAACTTCGTTTTCAACTAGTGATGCTATGAGATTGCCTTTTCTATTAGCTAAAACATCACCCCACAATGGGTGTCTACTGTTCCTGTCTCCTACAAGCAGAAACAGTTGAGGAAGTTGACTAATCAATCCTACTACATCATTATAGCAGACATCATCACTGGGAGGTAAGGAGAGAGAGCAAACAGTATATTTTTTTATTTAATTATACTTGCACTGCAACTGCTTGAAGGGGAGTCTGCAGACTTAAAGATATCTGAGGAATGCCATGGCGAATATAAACCAAACTCCCTCCATGACTTCCTACTTGAGGATTACAAGCAGTTCGATATGCAGTTTATTCCCTTGGACAAGGAGTATTAATATCCAACATCGTTTCCTGTAAACAAATAAAAACTGGAGAGAATTCATGAATGAGCATCTTAAGCTCTTCATACTTAGCCCTCAGACCTTGACAGTTCCACTGCAAGATGGAGGAGAAAATGCTGGTTATTTTCTAGAGGACACTTTGAAAGACGACCTCAATTCCGTATTTTTCATTTTATTGCTACTTCCTGATGATTTTTTAAAGGATGGTCGAGATATTTTTCATTTTACACTCTTTATAACATTATGTAGCTTATCTGATTGGCGAGGATTGTGGTGTAGATTAACAGTGATTTTTGAGTGAATTATCTCATCAGGCGATTTTGATCTATCAACTTTATTTAGACAATATTTCATACCTGCTGCTAGGTATTTCAGCATGTCTCGTAACTGGAGGGGAAAAGGAAGGTGGTCTCCCTCTTTTCCTATTGGAAAGTGGGGAGATATGTTGGTATTTTCCCTCTGTTATGAGAGCATTAACATGCTGTTGAGTACCGAGTTCCTCTCCTAAATCAGACAGAGAGAGCGTCTGGGATGACAGCCTCGGGGTGCTCATCTTAGGAGAAGAAGGTGCAGAGGGACCGGGGGTAATATTCAAAATTGGAGGTACTGATATCTGAATTGGAGGCTGAGCATTTACATATGAACTTATGTTTGCATTCATTGGCCTACCTGGCATTTTTGGTTATCTTGCTTGCTGATATTTAATTTCAAGGCATTTGCATAATTCTTTTCAATACTTAAAAGTCATCTGGCATAACCCACACTTATATGTTCTGCATCTGATTTTAGTAGGGCTGCTGTTTCCATTTGAAAATGTGGGCATTTTCTATCATTGGACTTATGACTCAAATTACAATTAATGCACTGCGTGCCTAATGTGAGTTCGCCATGAGCTGGTGCAGAACAGTTGTCACACAATTTGTCATTTTTACAGACTCGAGAAGGATGACCATATCTGAAACAATTGAAGTACTGCAATGGTTTTTGTTTGTATGGGCGTACCAACACCCTTTCATTTTCTATATACAAATGAGAGTGAACATTATGATCCTCAAAAGTAATAATTATCATTGTAGTTTTGGAATTTTACGTATCTGCCAAACCTGTTTTGGACACAAATCTAATATCTCCTCTTCTTTGAAGTCATATAAATCCCTGTTGAAGATGACCCTTCTTCCACAACTAAATTAATATGGGGTTTGATATCTACTAACATTTCATTGTTATCTACTTTTAAATTGCAAAGCGTAAGTGATTGTGTCTGATTTTGCATGGATAAGAACAGATTTCTTACCAAATCTAGAAATGTCACTACTTCCTATAGTACCTATTGCATATATTTACTGAATTTAAAATAATTATAATTCTTCTCTTTTGCAGTTGCTATAAGCCACTGAGGGAGTTTAGGTACTCCCTGCAGATTAGTTTCAAGAGTTGGAAACTCATTTTCATTCCAGTCAGCTGGGCGACAAACATCTAAATATTTAGGGAATTTGTCACAAAGTGCTCCCTTTATATTACAATTATGAAGAAGAATACTTTCAGTGTTACATGTGGCACCAAAGGCATCTTCGTGTTCCTCAAAAGAGATCCAAGCTTCCCATTTCTCATCTTCATTATAGCTCATACGTATTTCTAAAATTTTCCCATGTTTAAATGATACAAAAATAGACTCATAATGACATTCAAGGGGTATCTTATATGCATGCAAAATTGTCAATTTTCTATGGTGACTTTCATCACTCTTAAAATATTTCTTTTGTGGAGTTCCCTGTGGAGAGGCTGCATCAACCTTAGTTTCTTCTTTCTGAGGTGGAATCTGTAAGTCAATAACAATATCCTTTTCCAAGCCAGAAGTCGTTGCCCGTGCCGGTGAGTCGTCGGATCCAGGGGAGGGAAAACTAGCTGCCAAATCCATAAATTATTGCCAGTTCATGTGCAGAAGTCCAAAAAAGTGCACAACCGACACCCAAGAGCCCCCACATAGACCCCAACAGCACATCAGTAAGGGAGAAACAAGCAGCTTCTACTGCCTAGTCTCCTCCACCCCAACACACTGCCAAAGTCCAAGGAGAGACCCCAAGATGCCAAGCATGCACACACCAGACCACTACACACAAACCAGCACACCCACCCACCCAAAACTGCTTGGTTATATCAAGAAAGTATCGTGGATCAGTCAGGTATTTGCATTCTCCACCAATGGCACAAGTCAGAGTTGACTCCCAGTAGTCCACCCCATACCCTACCCTTTCGGGTTAGCACCAATACGCTTGCAGTGGCCCAGGTATAAGCCAGTCCGTCTGCTGGGAATTCTGCCCCCACTGATAGGGACCGACTCCCCACTCCAAATGTATTGGCATGCTTCCGGACAAAAGCCAGGAGTCCCATCTCCAAAAACCAGCTCCCCCTGGATTCCGATGGGCTGATCCTTGGAGATGGTTCTGCCCTCAAGATAGCAATGGGAAGATCCCACCACTACCTCTCAGGTCCAAACCATATTGGGTGGCGACTCAACCACCACAACCCCCACAAGTAGTTTTGAATGCGAACCCCTTCCAAAAGACAATCCCTTTTCAGAATCACCTAAGGAGTAGAATTTTTCAAGTGGAAATGTCCACGCCATTTAAACCAAAAAACTGCATAGGATGATTTGTCAAGACCCGGTATAGAGGGATGAATAAATTTGTTTTTATTTAGCATTTCCCAACGTTTTGTGAGAGAGAGAGAGAGAGAGAGAGAGAGAGAGAGAGAGAGAGAGAGAGAGAGAGAGAGAGAGAGAGTGTGTGTGTGTGTGTGTGTGTGTGTGTGTGTGTGTGTGTGTGTGTGTGTGTGTGTGTAATTGTCGTAAGTGAGTGCTTGGTTGTTGGAAGAGGGATGAGGTCGTTAGTTTGTTTACTGGCGCTGTCTGTCTGTGGAATATGTGAAGGATTTTCGGTTTTAGAGGAGTCTTTAGTCAGAGCTAGTGCCGGTCAGTGGTTCTTGTGTGGGACAGTTTTTGTCGTATGCTTTTCTGGGAGTTGTTGGTCTTCTTGTTGGTGTGCTGTTTATTTGTGTGTGTTTCCGTTTCTTTTTTTGTATTTCCTTGTTGTGTTTGTGGTTGTTTGCGGTTGTGGTTGTTACGTGACGCCTTTATCCATCTCCAGCAACCAAAGATCAGGGTGAGTGTTGTTTGTTGTTTTGTTTGTGGGTTTGAATTCCGCCACATAAATTTGGCGCCCAACGTGGGGCTGTTGTAAAATAGCCGTTAGGATTGTTTGTGGTGGAGTGAGAGTAAGAGGTCAGGATGAGTGAGATAGAGAAACTGAGAGAGGAACTCCGAGTGGCTAGGGAACTCCAGGGCAGGCTGGAGGAGGAGAATGGGAGGCTGAGGAGTGAGAATGAGGAGTTGAGGAGTCAGTTGGAGGAGATGGGAGGAATGCTAAGAAGTGCAAAAGAAGAAATGAAAGGGGAGATGAAAGAGTCAGAAGACAGAATGGAAGAGAGGGTGGATAAAAAGTTGGAGGGAATGATGAAAGGTGTGGAAGAAATGGTGAAAGGTATGTTCAAGGGTGTTTTTGGAGAAGGGGCTGTTGGAGGCAGGTTCTCTGGAACGTGTGAAGGGGCAAGAGAGAAAGAAAAGGAGGAAGAAGTGAATGGAAGCGTGAGTGATGAAAGTGATATGGGAATAGGAAGTAAGAAACGAGGGAATGAGAGGCAGGGTAAGAAAAGGGGGAATGAAAAGCAAGGGAAGGAACAGAGGGAAAGTAAGGATAAGTCAGGGGAGAAAAGGGAAGAAGGGAAAGGAAAGGAAACTGGTAAGAAGGGTAAGGAAGTGGGGAAGGCAGGAAAGGAGGGAGAGGGTGAAGGCAGTAGTGATAGTGAGGTGGATGGAGGTGAGTGGATAAAAGTGGATAAAAAGAGGGGGAAGAAGAGTGTAATGAGTAAGATGAATGTAAGTGCAGAAGTGGACTCTTTGTATTCGGAAGAGGGTATGAAAGGACAGAGTGAAAGTAGCGAAAGTGAGAGTGAAAGTGAGAAAGAAGTGAGAAAGGCTATGTATGTGAGGGAGGTACCCCGGTGTGAAAGGTATAGTGAGTATGGAAGTAGGGATGTGCATGATTTCTTTAGGGAGTATGAAAGGTTTTGTCAGGATAAGTATGGGGAAAGTAAGAGTGTGGGCACGAGAATTAGGAGAGTATTTGACTGGGTTTTTACTTGATATGTATAGGGTTATTATGAGTGTGTGGGATGTTGAGTATGACAAGGTGAAAGCTAGACTAGTTGAGCAAGCGAGGCGTATGAAAGCGAGTGTTAAGTATAAGAGGAAGAATGAATTTGATGAGGCAAGAATGAAAGCTGGGGAAACCTTGTCATTGTATGCTTGTAGGCTGGAGACGTTGGCAAGGAAGAAGTTTGGGGATGATGGGATAGATGAATGTAAGGAGTTAGTACGGAAGTTGTTAGGGACAGTGCCAGATGGAGTTAGAGAATTTGTGAACTTGAAGCGGAAGGAGAAGAAAAGATGGACGAATGAAAGGTTGACTTGGGGAGAAATTTTGGAAATTGTAGAAGATTATGAGCTTGACAGGGTTATAAAAGAGAGCAGAAGTCTAAGTGTAAGGGCTGGGGTAGATGAGAGAGTACCAGAGTTCAGGAAGCTTTAGGGATGCAGTGTTGAGGGGCCCAATGAGAATGGCCAATAGTGTAATAGATAGGAGTGTAAGAGCAAGTAATGTGGAGGTGCCAGTGAGGATGAATGATGGGTTTGTAAGGGAACAACGGGTTGGACGGGTTAGGGATAGTAGTGTACAAAGGGAAGGTCGGTGAGTGGAAGTCGAGCGAAGTGTTTTAGATGTGGAAAGGAAGGACATAGAAAGAATGAGTGTAGGTGGGCTTTAGGAGCGTGTTTCGGTGTGGGCAACCGGGACATTTGGTAAGGAGTGTCACGAAAGATAGGGGTTAAATGCTACCGGTGCGGACAGGTGGGTCATGTTGCTAATGGTTGTAGGGGTACCCGAGTGAATGTAATATGTGGTAACTGTGGTAAGAATGGGCATTATGCGAGAATGTGTTCAGAACCGAGAGCGAAGTGTGACGAATGTGGAATGGAAGGGCATGTATCAAGTGTATGTAGACGAAAGAGGGTGACTGTGACAGCGAATTCGGGAAACTGAGTGTGAAGGGGGTTCAAATGGGTGGATCCTCCAGGATGCAAGCGGTGCGTGATGCATGTACGTGAGGGGTTGTTGCATGAGGAGGTTTTGCTGGAAAGACTGACGAGTGCATGAGTGTGCAAGTGTGTTGTAAGGGAGTAAGATTGATTGCCTTAGTAGATACCGGGTGTAGTATGAATGTCATATTTAAGAATGGATGTGAGAAATTGAGGAATACGTGTGAGATTAGGAACTGTCAGGGGGAAGTACGAGGGATTGGAAATTTAGGGGTAGCAGTGGTTGGAAGAGTGTGTGAACGGTTAGAAATTGGGGGTGTAGTGATGGATGAAAGTGATTTTTGTGATTGAGAGTACGAATGATAAATATGATATTTTATTGGGATGTGAGTTTTTGAAAAAATGCGGGATGGTGGTCCGTCCTAGTATGAATGTAACTGAATTACGTATGAAAGGGGATGTGCTTGGGGATTTGTATTTGGGGAAGGATGGTAGGGTTGAGCAAAAATTGTGGAAGAGAGTGCCTGTAATTGCGACAGAGAGGGTAAAAGTGCCACATGAGATTGGAGAAGTTGTGAGTGTGAAAGTGGCATGGCCGGATAGCCTCGGGATAGCCAACAATGATAGGTGTGAGTATGTGGTTGAGGGAATAGACATAAATAAATTAGTCAGGGCAAATGTGTGTGTATATGATGGGGTTTTGAACATGGGAGATCCGAGGGTATATATAACGTCATTGCCGAGTGTCAGGAAGAAGCGAGTCCGAGGAATATGTGAGGGAGATTGCGTGGGAATATTACATACGTTGGTGAATGTGGATGATGAGAGGTACGTGAAGGTACGGCAGGTGATGACAGGTGATTTGAAAGGAGCTAATGATTGGACGTATGAGGAGTTGAAAGAAAGAGTAAAGGTAGATGAAAATGTAAGTGATAACGTAAGAGAACGATTGAGGAGAATGTTGTGGGATAGGCAGGGGGGGCATTGAGTCGTGGTGACGAGGATTTTGGGGATCAAGCTTCCCGAATTTAAAATAGTTCTGGAAGACGACACCCCCATATATCAGCGTCCCCGACATTTTTCTCCGTCTATCAATCGTGAGATAGAGGAGCAGTGTGAGGAGCTTGAGAGGGTGGGAGTGATTGAAAGGAGTACGAGCGCCTGGAATAGCCCCATTGTACCGTGCACGTAAGCCAGATGGAAGTTTGCGAATGTGTGTGGATTATCGGAAGGTGAATGAAGTAACTGTGAAAGAGCGATTCCCGATGAATGTGGTGTCTGATTGTGTATACAAGATGAATGGAATGAAAGTGTTTACAAAATTAGATCTGGTAAGGGGCTATTACCAGATGCCTCTGGAGGAGGGGAGCAGGCATATTACGGCCTTTTCTAGTGGTTCCTGCCACTACCAGTTCCGAAGATTGAGTTTCGGACTGGCTAATCGCCTGCTGCCTTCCAAAGGGCAATGAATGTGGTTCTGGCTGGGTTTGATCGCAAGAAGGTAACTGTTTTTATAGATGATATTTTGATTGCGAGTGAGACTGTAGAAGAGAATATGGAACTGCTTGAACGAGTGTTAGAAAGGTTGGAAGAAGTAGGAATAAAAGTAAAACTTGAAAAGTGTGCTTGGTTGGCTGGGGAGGTGGAATTCCTAGGGCATATGGTGAGTGGAAGAGGTGTAAGGAAGAGTGATAAGTTCGTGAATAAGGTAAGGGAATTTCCACGTTCCCGGACCGTGCGTGAGTTGAAAAGATTTTTGGGTTTAATTGAGTTTGGAAGGAAGTTTATAAAAGATTGTTCAGGGATCGGGAAACCACTTACTGAATGGACGGGGAAGAGAAATTGTGTAAGATTGAAATGGGATGAGCGAATGATCAAGCGTTCGAGAGATTGAAAGAGGAGGCTGCAAGAGACGTGACATTGGCTTTCCCGGACTATAGTGAGAATGCGAATAAACTAGAACTGTATACGGATGCAAGTAAATATAGTATGGGAGGATGCTTGGTACAAATGCAGAAGGCGAATGGGGAGAACAATTGAGAGTAATTGCGTATGTGAGCAAGGCGTTTGGAAAGGCAGAGTTGAAATATTCGGTGATTGAAAAGGAATTGGCTGCAATAAGGTTTTGTGTGAAAGCGTTGAAAGTATTTTTATATGGGGTAGATTTTGTGATACGGACGGACCATCGACCGCTAGTATATATGGTTAAAAAGGAGAGTGTGAATGCTAGAATTGCGAGAACGATAGAGGATTTGAATGAGTTTAGTTTTAAGGCAGAGTATGTACAAGGTAGACAGAATATTGTTGCGGATGCTATGTCGCGTATGTGGACTGAACGAGATGATAGGGTTAGGAGCGACTGGGACCCGGACCAAGTACCTGTAGGATTTGTGGTAAAGCAACAGTATGTAGGGGAGAATCGAGTGTGGGAATGTCTGTTTGGGGGGTTGAGTAATTTGGAAACAAATGGGTTGATTGACGGAGTACCTGCAAGCATGAACGAGTTACGTGAAAAGGTGATGAATGAGATGCCGGAAGGAGGAGTGCGCGAGGAAGGAAGGGAATTAGATGAGGAGGAAAAGTTAGTGAAAGTGTTGTTGGTAGTGGCTGAAATGTTTAAAATTACAGTACGATTGTTCTTTGGATGGAATAGGCCGGTGGAGTATAAAGGAAGGGTGGATGAAAATGGTATGAATGTGATTTTAAATGTTCACTGTGGAAAGGATACTTAGCTGGCTGGTTAAGAAAGGTGATTGTGGGGAAAATGAGGGAATAAGGGTAGGGTTGAGGATATCGTTGAAGATGAATGCGATGAGGATGGTTGTGAGGAAGCTAAGCAGGTGAATGTAGCCGTGAGAGCGTGTATGCATGAAGCGAAAGGTAAATTAGTAACAAATGCAGTGGTGGATCAGAATAAATATTGTAGTTTGGTAGACACGGGAGCACAAGTGTCGTTAGTGAGTAGTACAGTAGTTAGTGAATTGGAAAGGTGCGATTGGGATATAAAAAGAAAATCAACGAGTGTAAGGATACATGGTTTGGGACAAGGGAGTGTGTTAGTATGGGAGGAGGTACAACTAAAAATTCAGTTATGGGGATTTGAAATAATACATAATTTTGTAGTCATGGATGAGAATGATATGCCAACATGTTTTTTATTAGGAATTGATTTTATGAGAATGCATGATATAAGTGTGGATGTCGGGAGGGGAATTTTAGGAAAGGGCGGCAGGGAAATAACGAAGGTTAAAGGAGGGGATGTGTCTAAAACTAGTTTTGTAGGTATGGTAGATATTGCAAGGAGTGAAAATGATTTGCTGAGTGAAGAGGAAATTAAGCAGATGCAAAATCAGTGCATGAAAATAAATATGTTAAGAGAGTGTGTGTTAGGGGGTGTAAGAGTAGGAAGTTGGCCGTCTGAGTTAGAAGTGTATAAGTGAAGTGCTTAGAGATTTGTTGTATGTAAAGGTATAGTTTATTTTTGCATCAGGAAGGAATATGGGATGGGAAGTGTATGTGCCAGTATTTTCGGAAGACGCAGCCGTGGGTATGTGTTTATTGGTGCATAATAGGTTTGGGCATCTGGGGAAAAGTAAATTATGGGAATGTATGAGAGAGAGATTGTATGTGCCTGGATTGAGTAAAATTTGTGCGGATGTAGCGATTACGTGCAGCGGACTGTCAGAAGGGTAAGTATCAAAGTGTGCATGCCAATCCACCTGTGTTGCGATTGCAGATGAAAAAGTTATTTGAGATGGTTGTGATTGATTGTGTGTCATTGCCTGTGACTGCTAGAGGACATGTGGGAATGGTTGTAATGGTAGATCATTTGAGTAAGTTTGCATATGCAGTAGCGATTCGGAACAAAAAGAGTGAGACTGTAGCGAGAATGGTGGGTCAAGTGATGCTGCCAATGTGTGTGTGCAAGCCGACGCGAATGTTGAGTGACAATGGGCCTGAATTTGTTGGATGGGAGTTTGAGCAAATGTTGCGTGATTGGGGCATAGAACATGTGTACTCTACACCGTATATGCCCAGTGCGAATGGATTGGCGGAACGAATGGTGAGAACGTTGACGGAGATATTACGTATGATGAGTGAATGTGATAATGATTGGGATGTAAACGTTGGGCGAGCGTTGTGGGTATACAACGCCACTGTGCATAAGGGTATTGGTATGTCTCCGTGTAAATATGTGTTAAATTTTGAAAAGATAGTGAGACCGAGATTATGTCTATCTGAGAATGATAGGGAGGTATGGAAGAAGGCGCATGAAAGGTTTGAAAGTTACAAGGTGGGCTAGAAAGTGTTGAAAGAAGTAATCGAGAAAGGGCGGTTGAATGTAAATAAAGTGCGTGAAAAATTTGAGGGTCCATATGAAGTGTTGGAAGTTGGTCCCAGTGGGCTTAGTTATGTTGTAGGGGAAGTATGTGTAGATGGTAGTGTGAGAGAAATGCGAGCGCATCACAACCAATTGCGTAGATGGAAGGATGTACCGGAATATTTGAGAGAGAATGGGGTGTATAAATGGTTGAAATCGAATGTGGGTGAACCAAGTATGCATGAGAGCTTGTGTATGGAGGATCAGCAATTTGTTTTGGTAGAGTATGGTAAAAACGTAAGAAAGGGAAGAACGTAAAGTAAACTGAATGGTCGTAAGTTGTGTGATAGGGGTGTGAGTGCCAAAGTGGAAATGAGTGATAAAGCGTGTAATACGGATGAATGGGATGGTATGGATAGAACGTATAGCATATGCGGGTTTGATATAACTGAGTTGACTGAACATGTAGGGGTTAGTGAACGGTTGGAGGTGAGCGAAAGTGTAAGAATAAGAGAGCGTAGCAGTAATATACGAGTGATTGAAAGCATGAATGAATCGTTGCAAGAATTGGAAAGGTCAATGAGCGAATGGGATGGGTTAGTTGAAGAATTGGGGAGGTATTTGGGAACGAGTTAGAGGGTATAGATGAGATTGTGGATGAAATTGAGTGGTAATAGTGAAGAAGATAGCGTGAATCTGAGAGAGAATGGAGGAGAAGATGTGAGTTTGAATGTTGCTAGAAGAGAGAGTGATTCTGAGAGAATGATTGAGTGCCACGAACGCGATCTAGAGGACCTGCTAGTGAGCATCCGTGGGTGTTGCGTAAGGCGATTTGAAAGAGGTGTGAAAGGTGTTGGTTGGGAAATGCTAAAAAGGGGGAGAAATATAGAGGATGAATAAATTTGTTTTTATTTAGCATTTCCCAACGTTTTGAGAGAGAGAGAGAGAGAGAGAGAGAGAGAGAGAGAGAGAGAGAGAGAGAGAGAGAGAGTGTGTGTGTGTGTGTGTGTGTAATTGTCGTAAGTGAGTGCTTCGGTTGTTGGAAGAGGGATGAAGTCGTTAGTTTGTTTACGGCGCTGTCTGTCTGTGGAATGTGTGAAGGATTTTTCGGTTTTAGAGGGAGTCTTTAGTCAGAGCTAGTGCCGGTCAGTGGTTCTTGTGTGGGACAGTTTTTGTCATATGCTTTTCTGGGAGTTGTTGGTCTTCTTGTTGGTGTGCTGTTTATTTGTGTGTGTGTTCCGTTTCTTTTTTTTTTTGTATTTCCTTGTTGTGTTTGTGGTTGTTTGCGGTTGTGGTTGTTACTGTGGCCTTTATCCATCTCCAGCAACCGAAGATCAGGGTGAGTGTTGTTTGTTGTTTTGTTTGTGGGTTTGAATTCCGCCACACCGGGCCCAAAGGCCAGAGTCCCTTAGCCCCTCACCTCGTCAAGGTGTCCTACTCGAGGGGTCTAATTTCCATTTTTGGACCAAAGGTACTCAGAGTAGTAGAGATGGTTTCATAATCACATTCGACTAGTAGATCCTCAATATACAATATTCTCAAACCTTTCACATTCATTGATTTGATATTACTGCACAGGTGGTCCGTGGTGGTTGCAGCGGTCATCAACTGTGCCGAGTCAGTACCATCAAAGGGGCCCAGGGGTATTTGAATCTTTATTTTTACTAGTCATAAAGATTAAAGTTTATCTATCTATCTATATATATATATATATATATATATATATATATATATATATATATATATATATATATATATATATATATATATATATAAAAGGATTTTGACAAAGGAAAATCTATTTCTGGAGAGGGCCCGTGTCACCCGGTGAAATAGTCCATTCAGCACTTATTTCTAGGTAATTCCATTGCTAGATACCAGAGAAAGCTAAATGAAATGCTGGAGTTACTACCCCAGAGCGAGCTCCACTAGATGGAGTCGTGTATGGAAAAGGGTGAACTACAAAAACACGGAACCTTATCCTATAGAGATTCCCAATGTCAAAAGTCCCAACAAGAGAGGTGCCGATACAAGCCCATGCACTACTCGCGGACTGTATGCAAGGCAACACTAGCCGCATTCCATGTTAGCACCCACCTCACTAGAATGAAGTTTACCAAGGGAGGGAGAGAATGAAAAACAGGGGTGGGTCACCGGGTGACACGGGCCCCTCTCCAGAAATAGATTTTTCCTTTGTCAAAATCCTTTTTCTGGGTCGGGGTCCCGTGTCACCCGGTGAAATAATAACAGAGAAATAAACATCATTCTTATGCTATTAAAGACTTAAATAGAGACATTGAAAACTAGGAGGATTCTACCCTGAACATTAGTAAGGTCCTCTAAGTTCATGTAATGAAAATAATGTAAGTGGTCACCGTCTAAGATCATGAGCTTAGAATAGCACCTGAATAGGCTTGTATTAAGAAAATACTTCCTGCCTAATAGCAGACCCAATGACAGTGCCCCCTTTTTTAAAGGAGACGACCTGACAAAATTGCGAGGTCCTGTCTAAAAAAGCCTGCAAGGAGAAAACTGGACACAGAAACAGACCTTGTAAAAGGGGAGTACTTTCCAAGGTGACCACCGAAAATGAGGACCTTCAATTGTAGATAGAAAGTTAGGGTGAGGAATTCACAACACTACCCCTGATGAGGGGAAACCAAAATGATTGGTTCCGCCAGACAGGGCAGACAGTACAGGAAAACTAACACTAGAAGCTAAGCTGATTAAAAATTTTTGGGACTTCCTTAACAAGGCAAGGTAAGAACAAGATGATTGTTGGTTACCGAAGCTAACTCCGATACATTACTCAAAGACCAGGAAACCGAATGTGGACGGAGTACTGTTCTTAGACGAACACAGACCTTAGGGATGAAAGTTAAGAGCCTGTGAGTCTGGTTCCAACAAAACACTTTCCTCGAGGCCAATGCGGCCGCATCAGTACTGTAGCTTCGAAAACTATGTGAAGAGTGCTAGTTACTTAACTGCAGAACCATACTGCAGTAGAGTAAGACCCCTTAACTGATTTCAGGAAAACAGTAATAACAGGACCAATATCAGTTTCCTCCTAAACTGTAAGATTCACAAAGACCACAAAGCCAGGACATCAGAGTTTGAGGGGGCTGACGCAGGCTGAGTTTATACCAGACGGGACAGCTTGATAGTTTGTGGCTGAATTGGGTTGCAAACAGACCTACTTCCAGGTCCAGGAAAAGGTCACAAGACTACCTGAATGACGCTCCGTCTAAGGATTATTCCGACACCAGGGGGGAGGCCCTGGATAGGGAAAAAGCAGTGACCTTTTGGACCCCTAAGAGAAGGGTGGTAGACAGAGGCACCTGCGTCTGTTGGTTATGGAGAAGAATGAACCATAACCTGAACGAAGCAATTCGAGTCCAAAACCACTTGTTTACGCAGCGCACTATTGCTGTTTTGTTCAGAACCAGCCTAAAAGGAAACCTCTTGGGGGAAGAAGTTTCCCAAGGACAGGAAGACTGTCACCGCCTCCAAAGCGTTGATATGGAACTGCCGAACGTGACCGACTAAGTACCATGTACTTCATTGGGCCAAAAAATATCCACCTCACCCGCCCAGAGAGGTGATGGTGTGGAATACTGAGGCCGGAGGGGAAAGCTGGAGAGGAACTGACTTCGGTAAGCACTTGATAGTCGTGCAAGGCCGGAGGCCACTATTCAAGCAGGAGGAATCAGGGAGACACGTCCCTGACTCCGCCATACCCCGGTCATAAACTCCAGCTTTGACTTCAGAAGGAGAACAGTCACTGAAGCAAACTGGAGAGAACCCAAGACCTTTTCTTGGGCACGGTGAGAGGTATGCTTGAGTTGATGAAATGATAGGACGTCCTTGCTATCTCTTTCCGCTTCCACTGGATTCACAACTACGGAAGGCTACCCTCCTGAATCAGGTGGGATTCTTTCCTGGTTACTTAGAAGCCCAAAGACTCTAGAAAACCGATTATAATGACCGGCGCCCTCAGGCAATTCCCGACGCTGGGTGCCCAAATGAGCCAGGCAACTAGATATGCAGCTAGCATAGCCTTCTAATACCGGAGCTGTTGAACTACGGTATTGTTCAAACTGGCAAAGACTCTGGAGCCGCATTGAGGAGGGCATGAACCTGAAGGGGTACGCCTGCTCCCCGAGTCTGAATCCCAAGAAGGGATAGGACCTTTCTGCAACCAAGATGTGAAAGGAAGCGTCGGAAAGGTCTATAGAGGTGGTTACGGCTCCACGGAGCAGTAGGATCCGAACCCACAAGACTGTAAGCAACCGAGACTTGCCGCATGAATAAGGAAAACAAACGGGACACGCTGGAAAAATTTTCCAGTGGAAGGAAACTTCCTTGGCAGACTGAAAAACCCTGACAGGCCATTCACAAAGACCCCCCAGAACTCTGGCCGGAGGCTGATTGAACCTGATTGGGGAGGAACAACAGTCCAGCTCCACCCCCCTGGGCCCTGAAGTTCCAGTGGCCCCGAAAATGGTACAGCCTCCCACCCATATGAGAAATACTACAGGGAGGAGGCTTGATTGCTTTCCGTGAAGCGAATGCCTTCCCAATTTCTCGGAGAGGAGTAGGATGCTTCCCTGCTCCTATGATAACAGCGAGGGTCAGAGCCTCTGGCCAAATGTCTAGTGAAAATTTTTTCCTTAGGTTTTCATATGAAGCAAAGAAAACTCCGGCGGAGGCACGTGGGGGAGGCAGAGACACACGGGGGTGTTACAAGGGGCTGATGTGTTGGCTGAACCCGCACACATCGAGGTGGAGGCTGGGAGTGAGCTGACGGCTGTCTAGGGCAGAGACCTGAAGAGCTTGCACCGCCGCCTGAGCAGGGGGGCTCTTGAACTACATGAACTACTTGCCGGACTTGGGACAGGTCCCGGCAAGATCAGACCGTTTCTGCTCGTAGGGTAGACACCCATGAGAACGGAGGCTCTGGGTAACATTAGTAGCCCCAGACGGGCCGTAACATCAGACGGGCCGTAACAACGCCCACCTGGGGAAAAGATTAATTCTCCAGGTGAAACTGTTCATAAGATTTTTCAGCTCAAGGCGGAACGGGCAAGCCTGACTTACACCCTGTTTCAGCTTCCGAAAATTGACTCCGGAAGCTTAGGGAGCTGTACGCTGAATAAATTAGAAGCGTAATCCGGGGTTAGAAGATTCACTGTGAATGTATCTGTGATATCTGTCTCCCGGAAATGCCTCAGCGATACATTTTCAAAACAAGCCTGTTGATAAGAGGGGCTACATCCGGAGCACAAGGGGTAAGAAACAGGGCTCTCAACGAGAGCACGGTAAGACCCCACAGCTGGCGTGAACTTGGAATTCTCCGCCTGCCACTCCGTTAGAGTTCTCAGCGGAGACGATGTGTCCAGCCCCTAGCTGAGGGCTCACTTATGGATCCTGCCAGACAGATGCCATGCTCGTTCTGACAGTCTGGCAAAACCCGGATAAGAGGATACCAGACCAGAAGGGAAGAAATGCCCTTCCACCAACCTCCGTGTGCCCACACCCCCGACAGGAGGGTGCCTTCATGCTGGGAAGCATAAAGGGAAGGCGCCAAGATTCCCCAGACTGGAGGGGAAAAGAGGTGGAGGTGTCCGAACGATAGAATTCGAACGGAGCATGACTTAACAGGTGATCCATTGACAATGAGTCTTGAGATTAATCTCTTGGGATTTAAGCTCCTGGGAAAGGGAAGGCACGGACCATGAGGTAGATAGTTAGTTTAATAGGTTGACAATGACCCTCAAATCGAGCTCCTTATAAGGAGACCCGTAAAGAGTTTTCAACAAAGGAAGGAGGGGTAACCGCCTTGCTTTGCTTGGGCCGTGTCCCTTTCCAGAAGACGAGGCCAAACTCAGATGGCACCGGATTAGAGATCCGAGACGTCCTCGAGGGGGCCCCGGAGCGGGTCTTCTTGGTTTAAAAAAGGGTCTTTTTTTTTTTTTTTTTTTTTACTGACTTCACCTTAGGGACGGTAGACCAGGAACCGTCGAAAAGGGATGAGAAGCTAACGAATCCCCTAAAGGAAAAGTTTGTCTCACCTAATTCCGAGCTAAGCGGAAAAGGTTTGCCTCAATTATTCCCGCACTTACTTATCGCTCCGGGACGATGTTCACAGGTCCGAGAATGAGACAGAAGGCCGCAACGTCTTCAGAAAACTCTCCGTAAGCAATTAACTTGAAGCGAAGAGTTACGAGACTTGCGGCCGGCCTCCAGGAGGGGGAAAAATTAGGACCCCAGACACCGGAGGAACAACTATTAATAAGTTATATAAGACGGAGTTTGGTGAAGGAAAAACCGATAGGTGTATATGAAACCTACCAATTTACCGAGAATCTCGCCCGGAAACGGAGTTTGGCGGAGGAAATCGATAGGCGTATATGAAACCTACCGATCCACCGAGAATCTCGCCCGGAGAGAGCCCAAACACCGAAAGATTTACTATTAATAAGCCACAAGAGGCGGAGAACCGATAGGTTTATATGAAACCTACCGAATTAACAAGAATCCCGCCTGAAGACGGAGTTTGGCGGAGGGAAATCGATAGGCGTATATGTGAAACCTACCGATTTATCGCCGAAAGAGCGACTATTAATAAGCCACATGAGGCGGAGCTTGACGGAGGTAAAACCGACAGGTGTATATGAAACCTACGGATTCATCAGGTAGCCTGCTCGGGAGAGCATAGCGTACAACGCAATCTGCCGGGTGCCAAACGACTAATAATAAGCCAAAGGAGGCGGCGTTTGGCGGAGATAAAACCGACTGGTGTAAATAAAACCTATGGATTCATCAAGTAGCCTGCTCGGAGAGAGCATAGCGTACTTTACAACCTTCCGAGTCAAGAATAAGTCACATGAGGCGGAGTTTGGCGGAGATGAAACCGACAGGTATATATAAAACCTACGGGTTCGTCAAGAAGTCTGCTCGGGGAGAGCATAGCGTACTTCATAACCTTCCGTGCCAAACTATAAATCCAAAACAGACTGCGCACCGGAATGGGAGCTATAGACCCCGTGACCGCTGGTTTGTTGCAGGATAGCGGAGCATTCCTGCACTTGACAAAACCAGCCGAAAACATATGAGAAAAGGGCATGCTGGAACGGATGCCGGAGCAGAGTACTGTAGCAGCCACTAGCCTAGTCAGACCAGGAAAACCCCCGGAGAAAATCGGAGAGAAAACCTGGCTAACAGGACAAAACTCGTAGACATAAAAACAGAGTCAACGGAACATTCGGAAGCAATCATGTTTGAACAAAATGTGGGAAGGTTATGAACTGTTCGGAAGTGGGCGCACTTTGAGCCAAGAGGGGAAAACCCCCGGAGGAGGATATCCTGAACGAAGTGATAGCGGTGGGGGGGAATAAACTCCGACCGCTAAACACTAAAACCGCCGTAGCAGTAAGCAAGGAGAGCGCCCAACAAGATAACGAAACACCGAACAGGTAGTAGCAAAAAGGAGGGGGAACGCCGAAAGTAAATAAAGCAGAAGACAGTTAGGTGGAAAACGCTAACTGGCCTCGTATGAGATCCCAACAGTGAGGTGCGAACATGTAGGAAGCACCACGAAGGGAAATAGTCGACGTAAAAGGAAGGGGGAAGGATAGGCCAGGAGGTTGGTAACCCAAAGCAGCGACCAGGGGTGGGACAGCACTCCCCGGGCGCCCAGAGATTCTCATAGATCCCCTCGCTATGTAAGCTGTGTTGCACGACAAGAGCGAGAGAAAAGGAGAGGAAGGGCAAAACCTCTACGGCCAGGAGAGCAAAGAAAGATAAAAGGAGTGTGAACAGGAGTGGGGAGAGCACTCCCGGTCACCTCAAGTCCAGGTGGAGTGCCAACTCAGACACACCCGAGGGACAATCAATCAATGCAGAGGAGGGGATGTAGGTTACAACATAAAATAAGGATAAATTGCTCTCAAGCCTTGGAAAGTTAACAAACCTCGAAAACAAACCAAGGGGAGAGAGAGAGCAAAGGATAAAAGGGAGAGAAGGGGATTCTCGATACCACAAAATAATATATATATAGTCAGTAAAAGAAGTGTGAACAGGAGTGGGGAGAGCACTCCCGGTCACCATTGGTAAGCAACCCAAAGAAGGATTGAACTAGGATAGGCTACGCAGGTAAACCCTCGCTATTCCAGCTTAACTTATTAGGAACATTAGCCTAAGTGAAAAGCCGAAACAGGGAGAGGGTGGACGTAGGCAATATATCCAAGCCAAAACCAAACAAAGGGAAGCACCAGACACAAAACACACATGTACAGAACGAGATCACCGACATGAAACTCATACGTGCAGATCGAGATCGTCCCTCCCTTAACGATTTTTCCCCGAAGGAAAAAGTGTTATAGCCAACCCCTAGGCTAACCTAACTGAGGCGATGCAAAGGAAGGAAGCCTAGGAGAGGGGTAAAGGCTAACCAATAACTAAAATAATTCATAATAAAACAAAAAGTGTCTATAAGGTACATGTAGGAGGATAGGCAGGCCCAACACAACATGGACGTGAAGGGACATGACCGACCTCCAGTTAAATGAAAGTACCCCAAAATTAACAAAATTCAAAAGCATCCAAGCACAAGGCCAAAAATGTACCAATGAAAATCATGTTCCCATACACTTAGAGAAGTGAGTCTAAAACAAGGCAAAATAAAGCCAAAATAAGAAGCGAATAGGCCCGAGGGGGAACCACGTAGCCTAAACAGCAAGACAGCACTTGACCAGGAAGGGAACACAAAATTCACAAAATAAACAAAATTATAAAAACAAAGTAAAAACCGTAACAGTACCAATGAAAATAAGATCCCCAAAGGCTAAGAGAAGTGAGGGACAAAAATAAAGCATAATGAGGCCAAATAATAAGCGAATGGGCTCGCATAATGACAACACTTCTCGTATGAAGCCACGATAAAAAAGTGAATGGGCCGAGGGGGTGGCTCGGCCTAAACGCTAAACATCACTCTCGTAATGAAGCCATGATAAAGGCGAATGGGCCCGAGGGGTAGCTCGTAGCCAAACGCTAAACAGCACTTCTCGTAGTAAAAATCACTCTCGTAATGAAGCCATGATAAAAAGCGAATGGGCCCGAGGGGGTAGCTCGTAGCCTAAACGCTAAACATCACTCCCGTAATGAAGCCATGATAAAGGCGAATGGGCCCGAGTGGGTAGCTCGTAGCCTAAACGCTAAACATCACGCCGTAAAAAAATCACTCTCGTAATGAAGCCATGATAAAAGCCAATGGGCCCGGAGGGGTAGCTAATAAAACAGCACTTCTCGTTAAGTTAAAAATATCTTAGTTTAAAGACCACTGAATTAACAGCTCTCCCAGGGCTGGCCCGAAGGATTAGACTTATTTTTACGTGGCTAAGAACCTACTGGCAACGGGACCTAGCTTATTGTGAATCCGAAAATTATGACGAAACATTTCTATCACCAGAAATAAATTCTTCTCGTAGAGTCGAACGCTAACAGCGGTCCTCCAAAGAGGCACAGTAAAATGGGTACAGAACAAACATAAAATTAATCAAACCCACTAAAGTTAGGGATCACTAATGGTAAAATATTCCAAATAAAAAGGGATACAAATAAAAAACACAAAACAAACATGCCAACCCAAGACCAAGAGAGGTCAAGAGACGACGTGAGCGGAGATCGAGACGGGCGTTATAAATCCCTTTAATTATTAAACTAAAGGAAAATAAGAAGCCTCAATCGCCTAAAAACAACAAAACACTGGTACTCAAGTAATTGAAGAAGAACCTTGCGAGGATGCCATAAAAAATCCAAAA
>NC_089748.1:8427735-8432735 GCF_040412425.1 Macrobrachium rosenbergii
TCTCTCTCTCTTTGTAATTTCTTTACTCCATGACTAATTAATCACATAGCAGCTTAGAAGCATAAGGTTGAGGTAGATGAAAGTAAATATTGCAGTGATGTTTAGTAGCTGCTTAAGAATTGAGGATATAGCATACTGAAAATGGTGACTTAAAAAGTATGAATACACTGTATAAACATTGTAGCTAAAAGAAGTGAATAATAGGGAGGTTACTGTGTGTAACTAAGTTTCATTAAACTGCTTTTCTGCATAATAGAAATATATCCTCGTCAAATTACTTGACATTTTGAGAACATTTTTGTACACTAAATAATTAATAAAGATTTAAAATCTTAAATATGTTAAGTCAAAGTAGATTGGAAATTTTTATAGTGAAGACATATAATTTCTTGGAAGCATTTTGAAAGGTTTATGATAAATATTAAAAATTAGTAAATATAAAAACTGGGAACATTAGTATAAATCCCACTAATTATTAAATTATATTTCATTCCAGGATGTACATGTATATCCTTGTCATGTAAAATTTACCTTTCCTGTAGATTATTTTTGTTTATTCATCAGTGAACGTCTTCTTTGCTAACCAATTAGATATCTTGTTGGAATATGTGTATTTTGTCTTGCAATACTGGCTGAAAAGGTATTTGTGTAATTGTTTCTGATGGGCAATATTTAATTCATGATATTTTTACCATATGTTCAATCTGCTGTATTTGCTTTTGAAACTATTTTCATAATAGTATGATATATATAATTTTGTTTGTAACAGACTAGCAATCTTTGCACAACAGGCCCAATTCCTTACCTTTTAAACTAGTGAATTGCAAATTTCCTAGACTATTTTTAGATCAAGGCACAACACAGCATAAGTGTGAATGCACTTTTGTTTCTTCTTGCAGATGAAGGTGATGTAAGCTGATTAGGCATCAATATACAGCCGAAATCCAAATGGACTTAAAACTTCAGTTTTTTTGCAGTTGGTGGTATGCTTATTTCACAAATGGCATCTTAGTTTGTTGAATTTCAAAGGGAATTGTTAAAGAATTAGAGAAAAAATAAGGTAATGGTCTGTACTATACCAACCAAACAAAATGAATTAAGAAGAATCCTAGTCTGCAGCATAAGTTTTATCTAAAATAAAAAGAATAGCATGAAGAATCCCTACATAATAGTGAAATGTAATTAAAAGCTATCAGTTTAATGAATTGCAGTAAATTCATTTTGGCATTATGAAAGGAACATTATTGTTAATTACATTAAGAACTTTTTACACTATGGAATTTTAACTGCATAAAAACATAATGTGACTCCATGGTTTGGGTATGTCTAAGTTTTCATATTTATAAAAGGAGGTGATGAATCTTTTGTTTGGGTATGTTTAAGCCTTCATATCCTGTTTTGTTATTTTCTTTCATTTCTTTGTGGTCCCTGTTTTTGGAGTTATGTCCCCAAATTCCATACATCCATCTTTCCTTTTATTTGTGTACAGGTAGTAGGTTTCGAATATAGTTTGCAGTTTTTTCTTTACAAACCCAGTAATTGATTATATTCTTACTATTGCTGCTCACAACGTTCTCAGGATCACCAGTCTTTTGTTTGTTAGACAGAAGGTGATCATCTCACCACACATACACCCTCTGTACTATCTGATAATCTCAGTTGTCATGATTTTGCTTCACTGTCAAAGCTCTGCCATCAGTCTTCAGTTGTTTTGTTCTGGATTGCTTTCTGTTGCTTGTTACTAATTTACTTCTATTTATTTCATGTATTCCCGCCACTTCTTCACTTTGATACTAAGTGATAGTAAAACCAGTGTCACTTGTTGTTTATAGCACTGTAACTGGTAGTGATTACAGATTACAGTAATCATGTTTTTAGGCCTACTAAGAAAGTATCTTTTTTAGCATTGTTGTTTCATTCCAGCTTATACTTTAAGTGTTTAGTGCACAGTTTATGCCAGGGGTCTCCTAATTGGTCAATATCAACTCCCGACTACCCAAGGGAATTGAAATTGGAATATCAAATATAGGCCAAAGGCCAAGCACTGGGACCTATGAGGTCATTCAGCGCTGGAAGGGAAATTGAGAGTAAAGAAGGTTGCAAAGGTTTAAGAGGAGGAAGACCTCGCAATTGCATTATGAAACAACTGTTAAGAGAGGGTGGAGTGAGATGGAAGAAAGATAATATGAACGGAGGTACAGTAAAGGAATGAAAAGGGTTGCAGTTAGGGGCCGAAGGGATACTGCAAAGAACCTTAAGTAATGCCTACAGTGTACCATGTGAGGTGCACTGATGGCACTATCCCCCTACAGGGAACTACCAAAGGGGTCAATAAATGCCTAGGGGTAAAAAAGAGTGAATAAACACCAAGATCAGTTATGAAATTTATGGTTCAAAAGGTGACATTTGTGTAAGTAATATCAGTATATAAAGTAATATAATAAATTTGAATTATGACTTACTGTTGCATAGCTGGTAATGTGTCTGATTTTATAAGTTATGTTTTAGTAGTTGCAACAACATTTTTATTGTGCTTAGTATTATTTCAGTTTTAAATTTTTTTATCATTGCTATTATTACTATTATTTTTATTCACATAAATCCAGTTTAGAAACAAATAGCTATAGAAAAAGGAATAAAATATGTAAAAGTGTAAGTGAATCTTACTGAGAAGCAATAGTGAGTGAAATAGCAAAGGAATTTATAACAAAAATTGAAGTCTCAAGGATTCCATGGTCTAAAAAGTTTGGGGGCTCCTGGTTTACAGTGTGTTAATACAGGGAGTCATTTAATTTAGTTGTTGCAAGGGAAGTGAAAAGTATTCATCAGCTACCTCATCTTGGTACATAATGTAGACCTGCGCACCATGCTGGCATCAGACTTTAAACATCTGCTTGCACATCCTCTCTGATACCCCAGTCTTTTAGTGATTGCAGGGAAGTTACTCAGGATCTTTACAGACAGTCTGTAGGTACTGGTATAGGCCACAGGGACCTATTCTTTGAAACTCATCCAAAGTATTCTCAACATTTTGGGTTTCATTAAAAAATAATTCTTAATCTGATGAGAAATGTTGTGACCCCATTAGAATTTGTATAACCTCTCCAACGAACAACTTGACAGGACACAAAACAAATATGGTAGAGAGGAAATTTTGTCATTTTTTTAAGGCACATTCTTTAAAATATGAACATAAGACTGATTGTTCCAGTTGGTTCCAAATCCAGGGCTGGGACCAGATTTGGAAATAACACACTTTTTAACTGTATCGGTGCACTCCTGAAGGTACCTCGGATTTTAGAGATGGAATTTTAGCTACAATGGAAAAAACAGCTTTAATTGATTAGGGTCATTTTCAAGTTTTTTTTTTAGAAACTAAAGTTCTACTGCAAGCTTCTGGTATTTTGATTCTCTAAACCACTGATTTTCAAGATTCTGTAGTAGCTCCACATCCTATAGGGCAATGTTATCAAAGTTAATTTCTGTTGGCTAATGCGCAAGTAACCATGCGTAGGCATGAGGAGGCAGTTAAGTTTGCTAAGCAAGCAGTAGCAAGACTACTTCCAGGAGATACTCATTCTTATGTTGAGATTATGTATCAAATATCAGAAAATCAGTAAATGATAGTGAAACTTGGTAGATTCCAATAAAATTCAGCGATTAATAGTGATGCATCTCTTTGGAGGTATGACAACATATCGAAGCATACATCTTTGAATTTGGCAACCTACCCAAAGTATTTTATGGCTGTTGCCCACCAGCTGTTTTGTAATCACTGCTTAGTCCTCGTGGCTGTAAGGCATTTGTTAATCAAATGCATAGTAAACAGGATCTGAGAAAGCAATTTTTCAGATAGCAGGTAAATACTTGTCAAGGTCTTTGGAAAGAACGCTAGTTATAATGCCAATGGATTTCTAAAAATGCTTAGTGATATTTCTGAAATTGCTTAGTGATATTTTTCAATTTCTTGCAGAAATTGACCTTTCTGAAAAAAACTTAGCTTCCCCATATTTTATGTCTAAGAATATTATATAGTTCCTTTTAGTATTTTTGTTACTCTTGTTTGAATGTGTGTTAAGTTTTACTGCCTTTATAATTGTAATTGCTGTTGGGCATCAATGACCTGGGAAGTTCCAGCACCAGATATCTCCTAGTTACTGTATTCTTCACACCAAAGATTACTCAACAAAGTGGAGATCTTGCACTATTGCAATTTACAGCCTCAGTCATAACATCTGGCAGAGCTGATCCAAGTGTTGCGGGAAAGGTAAGAGCGTCGTTCCACTCAGCACTGCTAATTAGTTTCCTTCTACCTTCGTAGGAGTTTCTCTCATAGTCAGATGAGACTCACAATGTCTGGGAAATACATTCACAGATGGTCAAGGGATTGTTGTTTGTTCCTTACTTTGAACAGAGATCCAAACAGGTAGTTGGGACCCTTTCACAACATATTATTTTTCATCCCCTTCATTTTCTTCCATCACCATTGTGGAACTGAACCATGAGCTCTGTCTGAGAAATCTATCAGGCTTTATCTACAGATGGCGATTTATTTCAGGAGTAATGTCCCATATACAGTAGCTTATTTCCTTGAGGCTAATGTCAAAGCAACTCTCCAGATGCTGAATTCATCATGGCCAAGTTTTTGACACTGACACTGAATTGATTAAAGGCACATTAGTTTCAAGTGTGAGTCACTAACTTTGTGCACTTTATTTTTACACAGATTGCTGAATTTGTGCTTTCTCAGACGGACAGCCTCAACCATTTTACAGGTAATAGAAGAGGTTGCTAACTCCTCATTCTCATCTTCACCAAACATTCAAGGTTCAACATAGTCTTTGGATACTTTGACTAATACGTCTCATGTTAATGGTGCACATTTTGCATTTCCAAACTTTGAAGACTTAACTGATGCAAGCATCTTGTAAACTATACCGTTCACAAACTTATAACTACCAAAGACTTGGTTTCTGACACCTTATAGTCCTTGGTTCTCT
>NC_089748.1:8437735-8440235 GCF_040412425.1 Macrobrachium rosenbergii
TGGGCACAGGAAGGAAATCAGCCTGACAGGAGCAATATTCCTGCGGCGCCTTCTGCAGGATGTGAGGGGCCAAATTACTGACGCATATGCCCTTCCCATGGACGAGCTGGTCAACGTCGCCCAGAAAATCCATGAAGCCACTAAGGCCTCCAAGCACGCTGCCGCCCTTGCATCCTGTAGCCTGACATCGGAGGACGACGACCCAGAGAACACAAATGCGATCTACAGGAGGAGAGCACCGACAAGAGAGCAGAGAGCGTGGATGAACCTGGAGCAAAGGGTGTGGGTGAACCTGGCGTGGTGCTATTTGCACAGAAGATTCGGCCCCAGCACCAGGAACTGCAGAGCTCCCTGTTCCTTCACAGAAAACAAGAAGGGCGGCCACAAGTAACAGCTGTGGCCGCAAAATACGACTCGCGACCAGCAGGTTTCTTCATCAGAGACGATATGTCAAAGTGGCGCCTGCTGGTTGACACGGGTGCAATGCAGTCGGTGGTTCCGCTGTTGGAGGAGGACTACGCCCGGACAGCTGACTCCATGACCTCCCTGGTAGCCGCAAACGGAACTCCCCATGCATTGCTATGGAACAACGACCCGCACATTCTCTATCTTGGGCAGCAGGTATCACTGGCCTTTCATCATCACAGAGGTCAAGTTCCCCCTCCTAGGCGCCGATTTCCTGGCACACCATGGACTCCTGGTCGATGTCAGTAAGCAACGCCTCCTCGGCACCAGAACCTGCCACTCCTGACCACACTCCACCGGACCGGGGATGCCCGCCGTCTGCTTCACAGCCTTGAACAATTACACCACCCTCCTCCAGGAGTGCCCGGAGGTTTTTAAACCGGAACTCTGCCGGTTGGCGGGGGCCAGTGCCAAGCACGGCATCTACCACCACATCACTACAACAGGCCCCCAACTCATGCCAAGTTCCAACGCCTGCCCCCCCCAAAAACTAGAAGACGCCAAATGGGCCTTCGCCGAAATGGAACAGATGGGCGTCTGTACCAAAGCATTGAGCCCGTGGGCGTCTCCCCTGCATATGGTAAAGAAGTCGGATGGTTCTTGGAGGCCCTGCGGAGACTAATGTCACCTGAACTTAGTCACCATGCCAGACCACTACCCACTGCCGAACATGCGAGATCTAACAAGCACCCTTCATGGGGCCAAGGTCTTCACGAAGATGGACTTGCTAAGATCATACTTTCAGGTTCCTGTGCATCCTGACGACGTCCTAAAGGCAGCCATCATCACGTCGTTTGGGACGTACACCTTCTCCTACTCCACCTTTGGCCTCAGAAACGCGGGGGCCACATTCCAGAGCCTGATGGACACCATCCTTGGGGACCTGCCCTTCTGCTTCTGTTACATAGATGACATCCTTATCTCCTCCAGGTCCCCAGAGGAACACCTTCGCCACGTCTGCGCTGTCCTGAAGCGCCTCCAGGAGAACAGATTAGTCGTCAGGTTCGACAAACTCACATTCAGGGCAGAAAAAATAGACTTCCTCGGACACGAGATCTCCCCGGCAGGAGTACACCCCATGGCCTCCAAGGTGAAAGAATAAAAAAGTTCCCAATGCCGCAGACAATCAAGGCCCTTCTCTTTAAGAGTTCCTCGGCATGGTAAACGACTATCGCTGATTCATCCCAGCTATCGTCTGCATCATGCATCCCCTGACCGGAGTCCTGAAGGGCAAGCCAAAAACACTGATGTGGGGTGCTCTGCAACAGCAGGCATTCGAGGAGACAAAGACAGCCCTCGTGAGTGCCACCACCTTAATGCATCATAACCCACCGCTTCCTTGAGACTCACCACCGACGCCAGCAACATCACCTGCAGAGCAGTGCTTGAGCAAGTAGTTGACGGCACCCCTGGCCTCTAAGCCTTCTTCAATCTCAAGTTGTCGCCGGCAGAGGCCTACTACAGTGCCTTCGACAGAGAGCTGCTCACAATCTACCAGGCTGTGCGGCACTCCAAATGCCTGCTGGACAGCACTCCATTCACCACCCTCATGGACCACAAGCCCCTGATGCATGCATTTACGAAGGTGGGTGATGCATGGTTGACGAGGCAGCAGCGGGACTTGGCCGCCATCCCCAAGTTTGGTTGCACCATCACCTACGTCCCCAGCATGAAGAATACAGTAGCCAACGCCCTGTCAAGGGTGGAAATAAATTCCCTGCACCTTGGCATACACTACGAAGACCTGGCAAGGGAGCAAGCAACAGACCCGGAAGCACCAGCCTACAGGACAGCACTGACGGCACTCAAGTGGGAGGATGTGCCCTTGGGCTGTTCGGGCGCAACGCTTCTCTGCGACACTAGCACTGGCTGCCCACGCCCTCTGGTTCCCCTTGATGAGGAAGCAGACGTTTGACGTCATTCACGACCTCTCCCATCCATCAGGGCGTACAACGGTGCCTCTGATGACATAAAAGTTCGTGTGGCACGGCATCAGGAAGGACACCCACCAGTGGGCGAGGAGCTGTATCCCATG